>NC_092214.1:63746991-63750085 GCF_043381705.1 Parasteatoda tepidariorum
ATATATATATATATGTATACTATATATATATATTACTTGTATTTTACGAAGGAGAAAAAAAATAGCCAACTATAATCTTCATAGTTAGTTTTTTGTAACTTATTTTTACTGTGGTAGCTTACTACTTAATTACAAAATTTGTTGTTGTTCCTAATAGATCTGGAAACACGGTAATTTTTTTCCTATTCTGGTAGTTTTGGCGCTAAATTTTTTCTTAGTGCAAAGAGGTGACTTTTGACATCCCATCAGAGGGTACATCAGACTGTAAAGTGTTAACATTTTACTCTAGCATTACAATTTATGCAAGCTTATTTAGAAAAAACATTCGTCCTTTTGATGTAACTATAAAAGGCATGCGTACTGAAAGATTGTTTACCTGATAGATAGTTAAAGGTTTCGGTACTACCGAAGTAAATACATCTTGAAGACATATTTTAAGTTACAAAAGAAAAAAAAGTGAGTATTTAAATATTTAAATATTAGGAGAAAACATGGTTTCTTAAAAAAATTACAAATCATTATTTGAGTCAGATTGATGGGAGATAGAATTAAAAATAATAAAACCGGTTTGTAAATTGAATGACATTAAAAGATAATGGAAAGAGTCACGGTGACTCTGAGGATAGAGCGTTTAACCCGAATCATCTTATTGGCAGGCGACCCGGATTCGAATCCCAGCGATAATTGGTCAATACGAATTCCGCAATCGGCTTGCACCGATCCCAGTGCTGACATAAATATAATGAAAGGTAGAAGGATCATGGGTTGGAATCCCCTTACCGTCAAGCTAACAATTTGGAGGTTTTCGTGGTTTTCTCTCCATGTGAAGTAAATGCGGGTTAGTTCCCTCATAAAGTCCTCCACGAAGGTGAATTTCTCGCAATACGTGATTCAAAAGTTTCCTTGTCTTCTAGATTTGGTGCAGAATTACAAGACTACTAAGATGAACATCGGTAGTCAAAACTCAATCAACTGTTCAACGACGTTTATGAAACAAAACAAAAAAAAAATCAAACTTATTTTACTAATTACTAATCAGGCTTTAACTATGATTGGTTTCAACATTGGATTGTTAGTTTATAATAACATTTTACCTTATGTATTTTCTGCCATTTCATAATTAATAAAATTACAGAATTAATATTGCTTATAAATTAATTAATATTGCTTCTTGAATATTGTAGTTTCATTAAATACAGTTGTAACTTCATTTTAACTGAAATAGTTAAAAACATATATGTGGAGTTAGTGATTACGAAACACTTTGCTTATATAAATATTAACATTAAATCTACATTTATTACGTTATTATTTATTGCTTTTTACACGCATAGTATGTACTTTTACGAACCAAATAAATCTTAATCAAGTACAGGCAATTTTGTTGCTAAATTTACGAACGTATAAAGAGCAATTCAATAAATTTACTCAAAAGTTTCCGTCCAGTGAACGTTAGTTTATACTTTTTCTTGCTTTCTTTACGCTACGATACCTTACAATAGTGGTCAAGTACTTACAGCTTAGGCTATAAGTTCTTTATAGCTTTAGAGATGCAATGAAGAGAAAACGTGCCGCCGGAATAAGCTTCGATGCGTAAGATTTCTCTAAGACTATCCATGTATCATGGCGACATAGATCCAAAACTCATTAAATCAAAGAACACGAAGAGAAAAGCAAAAGAACTCTCTACAGTGCCTAAGAAATATACTCTACTATAATTATTGAGTCGTATAGTTAAGCCTATACGTTGATTTGTTTAATGAAGCAAGGTTATGTTAATAACAAGATTAACTACAAGATTATCTAAAGCAATTTATTTGTAATTTTTAGAGAGATTTTTATTTGTTTACCCAATTAACGACCTTAAGTAGTTTTTGTTGCTTACTTCGCGTATGAAATTAAAACAAATAATGGAATAAAGGCTAGATTTAAATTAAAATGTATTTTTTTGCTATTTTAAAATCCAAAATTGCTTTTTTTGTGCAAAAAAATATAAATTCCATTCAGAGTGTTCCGTAAATGTCACTCTTAACAAATACGTTTTTTTTTTTTTAATTCTAGCATCAATACAAAATTTGAATGTCAACGCGCTATCAAATTCTGACAAATTACTTTTGATAATTTGAGAGAGGATTAAAAAAAACTTCAAAAGTAACTTGATTGCCAAAAAAGGAGAAAGAAAAGGTATAAGGCGAGAGGTTATTCGAAATACCTTCAAGCTTAGCTGGACTGTCAAACCGGTTTTGATATTTTTAATCTAGTTTTCCTCAGTAGTGATTCAACAGACTTTACAAACGCTTTTGCTTTTTCACTCAATAAAATACTTTTGTATATGATCCAGTGTGTATATATAAGTATGATCCGTATTTTACATGCATACACACACACACGCACACACACACATATATATATATATATATGAAAAAACAGAACAAATTCAGGGGAAAAGCTACTACGCAGTTAAAAAAGAGTATTCTTTTTAGAGTTCAAAATCTGTTTGTTAATTTTAGTATAATTTCCAATATTATAATAGTTCTTTCATTATATAATATCAAACATTTTTTACTCTCTATTAAATACACAGTAATTAAAGCCAAAAAAACATCCACAGAAAATAAAAGGAAAATTAGTAGCTGAATTTATTGGTAGACTATTGATTTACCGTTTTCTATGGAATATTTCCTCAGTTCACAATATAATGGAACAAAATATGTTTTGCAGGACGTGTTGAAGAAGCCATTCAACAATACCGGCAGGCTATGCGTCTACAGCCTAATCACACTGTTGCTATAGTGAATGCTGCAAGAAGTTTACGATCACTAAAGAACAACAGAGAAGCCGAAGAACTTTATAAAAGGTAAGATATTTTATTTCCTCTAGTGTTATATCTTCAATAAAGTGATAAAGCTATAAAAGGAAAAAATGGGAAACAAATGTAACAGTTATAAAGACTTGTACTAAAAAAAAATTGGAAATTTGTGTTTTATATATATCTATAAATATGTTTTATATATATATATATATATATGTTTTATATTTATATATATATATATATATATAGTCGTTGCCGAGTGGAAGGATTAAAACAGGTCTT
>NC_092214.1:63750894-63780525 GCF_043381705.1 Parasteatoda tepidariorum
TATATATATATATATTCACCTACACCACATGAAATTTATTTTAATTCCGCAAGAAGGAAATAAAAAATAAATATTATTAGTCTATAAAATAATTTTCAAATACCTTTCAATTTCAGCCTTGAAATTCTAATTTTTCTTAAATTTTGGACGTGATTAATTGATAATTTTTCTAAACATGATATTATAATAAGACTCTCAGTCCTTTAAAACTTTCGTTTTAATATCTTTAATAAGGAATGGAAAACAAATCTTTCATTCATAACTTTTTTAAATATTCCGATCTAGAAATTTTAAATTTCGATTTTTTACTTATGGGCAATAACCTAAGTCTAGTACCAACTACCAAGTGTAGGATCTAAGTAATTGACTACGAATGTTATTAAGAAAAAACTTGGTATTATTTCTGAAGGTTGTAGATTAGACCCAATATATATATAAAGTCTTTCGATGTAAACTTTAGAAACCACCTTTTATTTCCTTTTTCTACATAATCAACTTTTCACCCATCTGACCGCCAAATCAACAAATTACGATAAAAAGATAAAATAGCTATTTCTGGACCTAATTGAAAGCATTGTTAGACAATAATTACAATAAAACATAAAATTAGCATAAGTTATAATAAATTAGATAAAAGAACCTTATATTTGGAATATTAGCAAACATATAGTAGTTCATAATGGGGAGCGGCGTAATATAGATAAATTAAATAGTTTTGTCAAATCCAATAGCTCTTATTATCTTTGGTTGCTTGGAAAATTCCTATTAATCTTCAGTGGATTGTGCGTGGAAATGCATGAATATATCAGAATAATTATAAGCAAATCCATGCGGAAATATTCCCGAAACACAAATTCAGAAAAGTATTGCTCCAAATCAAATAAATTCTAGTCCGGACAGGCCTGAAAGCGAGACGGAAAAGAGAAAACACCAATAGTAGAACTATTTCAATAACAGATAATTTTCGGAAAGAGTAAATGTATTTTTAACAATAAGCAATTCATTTCTAATAATGCTTTCTCGGGAAAAAAGCAATTCAATAAATAAATTGTATCCGTTTAAAAAATTTTAGCCCCGAGTTCGGATAAACGCAAAACCCTAAATTGTCAAGGCTTCTTAATTACACTTTTTCTTTTTTTTCAGATTTAAAAAAAATCGTTTTTTTAACATAATTTTTTTGTAGAATGAAAACTTCCGTTTACTTTTCATGAACTGGAGTTCAAAGAATGAAGACTTTTAACTGTAAAGCAGTATCAAGTTACTTAACTTAAAGAAATGTTCCTTTTAAAGAACTCTTTTGCCATTTGAACCTAAAATCCAATCTATATCGTTTTAAAAAAATGAATAATAGAATTTGCTTAGTAAGTCTAAAAAAAGCTTGATGAACAGTTCGCAAAAATAGAGTTCTGGTTAAAAGACATGATTTATGGAGACATTTATTTAAGAGACGTTTTTTTAAAACCAACAATAATTGTAACTATTTATGACATGAAATCGAAGCAAAAACTTTGTATCTATACACGGATAATTACACAGAGAGAAACATTCGGGAAAAATTACCGCATTGAATGGCAATGTCATTTCAGAAAAAAAAACGAGCGATAATTCTAATTAATAAAACCAAAATATACGGTATATAAAGCATTTATTTGGCAATTTTTCTGTTCATATGGTTACGATTTGCCGAAAATTCTGATTTTTAAAATTATAGTTCTTATTTCCACACATTTAATACAACATACAAAACGGATCAGTAAATTTAACCGAATGAATGGCTTTAATGCCATGCTTTAAGGTATCATGTGGAAATTACTAAATTTCACCACATTTACTAAATATTATCATATATCATAAGACCATATTGTATTGTTAATTTCTACAGAAATATTACGAAACCACATCGGTAAATGTTACCGAGTCTTTCGGTGTTCTTGTACAACCAGAAACATGCTAAATTTTAACATGTTCTTTTACAAAACAGATATCTAAAAATTTTGAAACTAATTTTGAACTTTTCAATTCTTTTAATTAAGTCAAACTCAAAATCCTAAAATTTAAATATTTGGTAATTAAAATTTTTCTTTATCCTCAAACTTCACCTATTACTTATTTAACATAATCTTTTTTTAAAACAAAAATTTCAGTTTTCAAATAAAGGATCATAGAACGAAGACACCCAATTGCAATGCCCCATCAAATATCTTAAATTACTCAAAGAAATATTCATGTTAGTGAACTCAACTTATTCAAAAGAGTCTTCTTAAGCTCTTTAAACAAGAAATGCCATTTATACTGTTCTCAATCTTTATTTTAAAAAAAAAAGAATCAATAGAAATAACTTGGGCAACAAATCCTTGAAGAAATGTTTCGAATGATAAAGTTTTGGTTAAAGAGCAAACTTTAAAGATTGAGATTTATTAAAAACTACGCAATAATTCTGATTCGATGGTATAGAAGCGGAAAAGCTGTAGCTATTGACAGGGTTCTTCGAAACTCTTTTGCCAAGGAAAATAAAAAAAAACAACATATTTTAAGTGCATTAAACATGAAGCTAAACTACAATTTTAAACTATGTATGCAATCCTGCCGTGAAGAATTACCTGGTTTTGGAACGGACAAGTAACTTAAATATTTCATAAATTATTAAACTTTTTTGAAAAATCGTACAATTGGAGACATTTTTCATCCAGACAAATTTTATCAAAATAAGTGCCATATTCTGATTTTTTGCATATTTTTATGAGCCCACATAATATTACATTGGAGTAAGTTTTTAATTACTAAGAAATTAGACCACAAGCGTTTTAATTTTTTCAAAATTGTGGCTTTTCTCTGTATTGACGTTTTGTGGTATTTCCAAAATAAGCAGAGGAAACGCTGGCTAAAAATAGGTTAAACTTGATCTAACCTGGAGTAACTGGAGCAAACTCATAGCAGTTATGAAAATAGCAGATTACTCTCAAAAAAAGCATTATTTAATCCAGAGGTCGCCAAAGTGGTCTATATAGACCCCCAGGGGTCTATTTAACAAAAGCGGGGTTCGATCTGAGACAGGGGGGCGAATGGGGATCGATCCGAATCGGAAGGGTCGATTGTGGGTCGAAAAAAAAAAAACAGTTCTCAGTACGCAAATCACACATACCTAATTAAGTATGTGAAATTTGTGATTTTTTTTTATAATTGACTCAATATCAGTTTCTTTATAAAACATAAATTAATAAACGTATATTTATTGGGGTGAAACAAGTATTTACGTACCACCGCGCAGTGGCACGAACTCAGCGCAGTTTATAAGTCATATGCATATGTGCGCTTGTCCAAATGTCACGTGTGACGAGCATTGACGTTACAAATGCAAATATCATACGCAGTTTCAGCTATCTTTGCAAACTGTGTTGAATATTTGCAGTGTCATTATTAAAACTTTTATAGTTTTGGATAATTAGTTATTGTTTCGATAAAACCATTCGTTTGGTTTAGATATCAATTTTAATTATCAATGCACAAAAAAGAAGGTAAGCATTAATAATATGGATTAGTACAGCCCGCGACAAAACTATAGCACACTTTGTATTTTTTTACGAAAATTACAAAATTGACCAATTTTGACGAAAATTAAAATTGACCAATTTTGAACCCAATATAGCGAACCTTGCAAAAAAACACCAGGCACACCCATCTCATTGATCAAGAAGCAGTAAATCTTTAGTTACTTTACTTATTATATCTACTTATGCATAATTACTTATTATTTAATAATAAGGTATTTAAATTTCAATATTAATATATTTTTATTAAAACTATTGTTACACAATGTATTATTGCTTTAATAAATGCTTAAAATCATAAAATAAATTTACAAACACAGTATCTAATATAGTTTTATTTTAATTAACAGAAAATTACTTTTGCGGGGGTCGATGGAGATTTCGAAAAATTATATAGGGGTCGATGATCAAAAAAGTTTGGCGACCCCTGATTTAAACTAACGACAGAGACTTCGAAAAACAGCTTTAAGGAGATAGTTCTGTAATACATTTAACTTCCGTTGGCTATATGTCTATTTCTGGTTAGGGAAATCTTTCACTGGTTAGGGAATGCAAAAGTAAACAATTGTAGAAGACGTTACTATTACATTCATCACTTTTTTCTTTCAAAATGAACATTTCATTCTTAAAAAAACTCAAAAGACAGTTTATAATTTTCATTGCAATAAAAAAATTCCAAATCATTCCCATTTAATATTCGTTAATTATGAATTTTTAGCTTCAAAATAGGCAAACATTCATTTAGTTTTTAAAATAATCTTCAAAAATTAAAAAACTATTCAGTTCTTAAATATGGGTTCATAAGACAAATACTCATAAACTTCAAAGCTTCATCAAATGCCTTAAATAAATTCATGCATATTCATTTTATTTATCATTCATTACTATTACTTATTATTCGTTTTATTCATTTTATTTATTTTATATATTATTATTCTCTATTAATTTAGATTAATCTACTTTCACATGGAAAACAAAAATCTGGTAAAATTACCATACTGTGCGATAATGACATTTCTGGTGAAAAAACAACATGATTCTAGTTAATGAAACTGAAAAAAAACTTTTAACCCTTCATTTGGTAGTTTTTTATTTATGTGGTAATTATTTACCAGAAATACTGATTTTCGAAATTATAGTTCTTATTACTACACATTATGAGTAAAAAATAAAAAATAAAAAACTGAAAAGTTACTTTAACTAAATACTTATGCAATGCCCAAATGTATCATAATAAAATTACCAAATTTCAGCCCATTTAACACGTTTATCAAGCATTATAAAACGATATTTTATTGTTAATTTTACCAAATCATTACCAAAGCTCTTCAGTAAAATGTACCAACCTTTTTGGTGTTCCCATAGAGTCAGAAATACTTATTTTAGTAGTTTTGATCCATTTTTAAAACTGAATATTATACCAGCAAAAATTAAAGAAAAACATTTTCGTTCCATATTTATACAATAGGAGACGCAAATGAAATCGTACACGGAGAAAAAAAACTCGCGCAAATTTTCCTTATGAATGGTAATAAAATTTTCAGATTTAAAAAAAAAATTCTGGTAATAAAAATCAAAATATACGGTATTTAAACCTATTATTTGGTATTACTTCCGTTCATATGATAAAGGTTTACAGGAAATTCTCGTATTCAAAATTATAGTTCTTATTGCCACACATTTAGTAAAAAACTAAGAAAACTAAGAATTAAATTTAACCGAAAAAATGGTTTTTATGCTATGCTCAAAAGTATCATGACAATATAATTAAATTTAACTGCATTTTTCAATTTTTTTCGTATATTATTAAACCATTTTCGCATTCTATCGCATATTATTCCTAATTTTATCAAAATCATTGCTAAAACACTTCAGTAAAAATTGCCGAGCTTTTTCATGCTCCCATAACACTGGGAACACAGTTAACTTTACCATTTTCTGGTATTTTCGACCATACATCTTTTCTGAGTGCGATCTTTAAACCCGAAATCAATCTTCTTTAAAAAGCCAATTGAAATAGCTTAAAATGCTTGAAGAAATGTTCCTAATAATAGAGTTTTGGTTAAGGGGGAATATTTAAGTATAAAGATTTATTTAAGAGGTGCTATTAATAAATAGACAATAATTGCGACTCTATTTACGGTATGGAAGTGAAGCTGAAATGTTGTTGCTATTAAGGAGATAGTTATGGGATGTGTTTTAACTCCCGCAGGCTCTATCTATTGTTGTGTAAAGAACAAAGCTTCAAGCTTTATCGCATTCAGCGAAAATCTTACTCAGTTAATAAGTATTCGCCTCACACTCCTCTGTTGTTGTTTCTTCTGTGTAATTATTATCCTTTTGTTGAATATCATTTTTCAGTACCAGAGATGTTTTTTTTCTATCCTTTTGATAATTGCTTTATGTGTTTTGAAGTCATTTTCTTAACTGTGAAAAATATTTAATGCATTATAGATATAATTTTAATAAATCATAAATACTTTAATCTTTTTAATAAAAAATTTAATTCTTAAAGAAGGTTTTTTAAGAGATCAAATTTCTTTCAACTACCTCGAAGAACTTAAAAAAATAATCATTTTTAAGGACTTTATTAGTTTAAAGTAGTTTCCTTTCTGGAAAATTACCGCACTATTTGGTAATGACATTTCTGGTTAAAAAAAGAAAAAAAAGCATAATTCAGGTTATTCAAACCAAAGTAAGCGGCATTTAAATCATTCATTGTGTAATTTTTCCGTTCATAAGGTAACAGTTAACCGGAAATTCTGATTTTCAAAATTACGGTACTTATTACCACACATTTAGTAAAAAATACAAAACTGAAAAAATCAATGCTCGTAGGTTTCATGACAAAATAACGAAATTTTACCACATTCACCAATTTTTATAACACATTATAAAGCAATATTTTATTGATAATTTTACCAAAATCATTACCAAAGCACTTCGGTAAAAATTTTCGAGCTTTTTGGTACTCCCACACAACCTGAAACATGGTATATTTTACCACATTCTGGTAATTTCCACTAAACAGTTTTTCTCAGTTTACTCCTTTTACCCAAAATCAATCTTCTTTAAAAAGTCAATTGAAATAGCTTAAAATGCTTGAAGAAATATCCCTAATAATAGAGTTTTGGTTAAAGGGCAATATTTAAGTATAAAGATTTGTTTAAGGGAAGGTATTAATAAATAAACAATAAATAAGACTCTATTTACGGTATGGAAGTGAGGCGGAAATGTTGTTGCTATTAAGGAGATAGTTATGGGATGTGTTTTAACTCCCGCTAGCTATATCTATTGTATAAAGAACAAAGCTTCAAGCATTATCGCATTCAACGAAAATCTTACTAAGGCAATAAACATTCGCCTCACTCTTCTCTTTTGCTGTTTCTTCCGAATAATTATTATCCTTTTGTTGAATATCATTTTTCAGCACCAGAGATCTTTTTTTTTTCAATCCTTTTGATAGTTGCCTTGTGTGTTTTGAAGTCATTTTTCTTAACTGTGAAAAATATTTCATACTTTATCTTCCATATCCGAGAATTTTTTTCCCTCTGTGAAAATGGGAGAAATACAAATTCACCCTTTTGTGATTTTTTTCTCTTTTTTTTTTAACTTCTATTAAACCGGAAATTAAATTTGGGAAAAAAGTTTCGCTACTGTACGTGATCAATTTATTCAACGATGTGTGTAGAAGTTTTAATAGTAAGCTAACACTTTCCTTTAGAATTTTAACTAAACATTCTTCTTTTTATTTCACTGTTTTTTTTTATTATTGTTATAATTATTTGCTTTCATTATATTTGGATACAGGTGAAATTCATTTGAAGTAATTCTTTTAAGAACGTAATGTTTTTGAATTGAATAATGAAAATTCAGTTTTAATTAATGTGTACTGCATTTTTTATTAATGGTTAAGGACTGAAATTTTTTTTTAACGATATTGTTTCATTTAGATAATTAAAACCGGAAACTTAATCACTCTTTCAAAAACTGAAGATGTATAATTAAAAAGGGGATTAACAATGATGGCGCCCTTAAGCAATCCCGTTAATGTTTACTTAAATACTTTTTAATGTTAAGAAAACTGTGAAAATAATTTTTCAAAGTCGACTTCATTATGAAGATAATTTTATCAGACTGTATGCTTTGCAAAAAAGAAGAAAAAAAATTAATACCGATTTCTTTTATGACCATTTCTTTTATCACCATTTATTCCTTATAGATATATTGATAGCACTTATGGCCTACGTAAATTTCCTATGTCATATATTTAAATTGGAAGAAGAAGACTAGACAGATATGGATTTATTTTTTATAACATGATTTACTGTAAAAATAGGTACTCAAAATTCATAAATTGTTTGGTGAAACTATTTCCTGAAAAATGCTTCGAGTCAACATTTCAACAAATTGTAGAAATAAATATTTTTGATTGTTTGAGGATATGATTTTCGTCACAAG
The DNA here is from genome assembly GCF_043381705.1 of Parasteatoda tepidariorum. Taxonomy (NCBI): domain Eukaryota; kingdom Metazoa; phylum Arthropoda; class Arachnida; order Araneae; family Theridiidae; genus Parasteatoda; species Parasteatoda tepidariorum. Next base: position 63,758,904 of record NC_092214.1, read on the forward strand.
CATTAGGTTTAATGCGTAACTGATTAAGAAGTATAACAAAAAATAAGAGGAGTATGAAAAAATGAATAACCGGTCGCTACCAGGATTTGAACCCAGGTAATATGTTTGACAAGCGAGAACATTAAACTTTTCACCATTCAGTCAATTAGTTTTAAAATCATATAATAATTATTGTAATACTTCTAAAATGCACTTAGACTGTATAATAGTGAGGAAGCTGCTTCGTCAAATGTTTGAGAGTTCACCTTCCATCAATAATCACATGGCTTCGTGACGAAATGATTGCCTGAAATGATAAAAAGCAGCTCGAGAGTTGCGGAATCAACGAAAATAAAAGTTATTACTGAAATGATATGATAGCACACTTGGATATAATAACCAAAGAATATAATAGCAAACTTAGATGTAATAGCCCTGTTAGTAAGAGATAACGTTTCAAAATGCTTAAGAATTAAATAGCGGAAATTTTGATTAAAAGATTATTTATTGACAAAAGAAACAGACAGAGAAGCGAGTTGAATAAAACTGGTAAAAGCGGGAGTAAAACGACATTTTAAAAAAAGTGAAAATTTTATATTTGGTATTTCTGTCATATTTTTAAGAAATTGTTTGAAAAATAATCTAAGGCCTATTTAATCTAATCAAAGTAATGAACGGCCCATGTAATCTATATTATAATCTAAGGCCTACTTAAGAGCATTTCTAAAAAATGACATGAAAAATTGAACCAACGTCACCTGGTACAGAATACTTAAGAGATACATTTGTTTCTTCGATGAGAAAATGTTTTTCAAATAATAATAACAATATATGAAAATTTTAGGCACAATTTTGGAAAAAAATTCTCAATTGTATTTGAGGAAGTGAGATTTTAATTGAGGTTTAATTTTGTAATTGATATATTTTCTAATTCTCATACATTCAGTTCTGACTAGTTTCCTTTTACTTATGTTATTACACATTACCATGATATATAAATATCATTTTCATCATTTATTTTAGTGAAATGAAGTTGGGTTGTAACTACGCCCATCGGTCCGTAATATTTATCATTAGACATAAAATGTTTTTCTTTTTTAGGGCTTTGATCATTAATTCAGAACCTAAGATAATGGATAACTTAGGTGTCCTTTACATAAGTGCTGGTCGACTCAAAGACGCTAAGGAGATCTATAAAGAATTATTTGAAAAGTATAATGATTACACTGAAGGGAAAGTACATTTTGTAAGTTTTTTTTTCAGAAAACTTGAATATTTAAATCTAAACATGATATAAAATTATTTGCATTAATAAAGAATTTTTTATTTCGCGATATTGACACGCTATTTGGAAATATCACAACTGTTTAATTTACTTCGCTTTTCTATAGTAAATGTTAAGGTTAGATATTTCACAAAAAGAAAATATTTTTTTTTTATTATTTAAAAAAAATCTTTTCTAAAATTTTTTAAGCTTCTTTAATATATAGGGTGATTCTGAGATCATGGAACAAACCTGAAGAGGTGGTTAAGCATACTAAAACCTTTTTATATAGGACTGTAGGGTTTTAAGTGACAGAGATTAAAGCACGAATACAAAAAAAAAAGAAGAAAAACATGGGAGGAAAAAAGTATTTACTTACAAAATCACCGCAAAATGCTTAACAGCAACACATATTCTCTATAAATTTTCAAAAGTTCGACCACTAACAGTAACTAACAGTAACACAAACTACAACTGTGATTGGCAATGCAGCGGGTAAAGGACCGTAGTGAACCGGGTAAACCGCACTGCACAAAATGAATGCTCAAGTTTCAAAAAAAAAATTTTCGTGCTCAACGAAACCGTTTCCTGGTATATGCTACAAGCAAAAATTTTGGTAAAGTGCCGAAATAACTATCGTCATTTCTTCGAGGAAAGGGATTTCGACAAAATTTACGAAATATTTCGTCATTCTATCTTTTTCCGAAACAAGAAAAAAAAATACTCGCAGTGCCGTAATGTATCTCACTTTTATACTTATCACTTCATCGTGGACGGCATAGAGGTAGATCAATATCGTCCAAACAGCACAAGAAGAACAGATAAAACACCTGCCAAAAACGTAATTCAAACCCAGGATTTTTCTGGTAAGAGGCCAACTCTTTGATCACCGCACACCCAGTCGGCTTATCTCGTCATTTTATTTTTAATTTTCCAGTTTTGTCAGTCTAGTTAGCAATCTCCCACAATGCACTGCGACGAGGTTCCGAGTTGAAGAAACATTTTCGTCATACATTTGAGAGTTCGCGTTTTATCAAAAATCATGTGATTTTGTGACCAAATGATTCTTAAAATTAACGAAATACAGCTCAAGGATTGCTGCACCGTCAAAAGTAAGAGCTTTATTTCTGAGAGTGCACGATTCGATGTATTTTTTATTTATTTATTTATTTTTGCATCAGCGGAAGCAGGCACTTTTTAACTTGTTCTCAATGTCAACGGTACCAATCACGTTGGAGCTCGCAGTTTTGAATATTTATTTTATTTTGTAACAGTCTTTGAACAGCCGACCCATTTTTTTTGTTTACGACTATCAATGCTTAACTCCGCAGCCTTGTAATTTTGAACCCAATCCAAAAAAAACAAGGGATCAAGTATTGGGGGAAATTTGCCTTCATGGAGGACTTTTTGATAGAACTAATTCTCATTTAAGCTCACAGTGTGGAAAACCACGAAAATCTCCCACGATTAGACTGGCGGCAAAGGAACTCTAATCCATGATCCGCCCACCATTGAGGGTATTTTACGTCAGCACTGTGGTCAGTGCTAGCTGGGTGCGGAATTCGTATCGACCTGCCATCACTGGGATACGAACCTGTCTCATCTCATTGAAAGGCGAACGCTCTATTCCGTGAGCAACCATTGAACATTTATCGTGAACACCGTTATATTGCAAAGAAGCACTTTGCATTGTTTTTGTAAATAAACTCATTTTTCTTCCATGTCATTTTTGCTTTCGCACCTTTAAACTTCACTTTAGACCCTACATTCCTACACAAAAAATACATGTTTTAGTACGCTCAATCACTCCATCAAGTTTGTCTTTATTATTCTTTTCAGAAGTAGGTAGTGCGGTACCATTAACACTGTTAGTACTTTCAACTTAAGAATGATAAGACACTGGTACAACTTTAGCTTTTATTACAAATTTTGGTATATATCATTTGCTTCGAATAAAACCATGAAAGTTATATATACTTCAGCTATGTCAGAAAGCAACAAAAAACATTTTCTCCGTTTCGTATTCTGATATATAAACTGTTCTTATCTTTCTTATAAAATTTCTGAAAATAGACGAAGTTGATTTGGTTACTACATGTTTTCTATATTCTTATTTCTAATTTTGAGTCGAAACAATAATAAATAAGTAAAATAAAGCATTCTCGCAACAACCCGTTACAGTCCAGGTGAATCATGGAGTTTTAGGCTCCAGAATTTTGTGACCAATTGTATGATTTCATAATGTCATGTGCAGTGTGGTCACAGCATCAGATCGATCGATACCAGAAAGTACATATCAATCTGAAATTAAGTAATTTGTAAAATAGCCCTAAAACTACATTTTTTATATATGCTGTATTTCGGTTTCGTTAGAACGATCGCCTTAAAAGAAAAGAAAAAGAGAAAAAAACAAGAGCAACGAAGCCTCAAGTTTGAATTAGATATAAGTCATATTACATCAGTTCATTATCATGAAAGGTTTTATAAATAAGGATAAAATAGGATAAAAAGGGATAAAATATTAAGATTTTTTAAGAATTTTATATGCGATTATGATTTTTAAATAAATTCCGGAAGATTACAAAAAAAAATTTATTATTTTTGCTTAAAATGATATTAAAAGTTTTTTCTATAAGAAAATTAAAAGTCAGACTATTTGTAAGTGTATCGTTTCCACTGTCTTACTTTAAATTTTTAATTTAAACAATAGTAAATATTATTATTTTCTTATTATATATTTTTATTGAAAATGTGTTACAGGCTCAAGTTCTGATGCAAGAACGAAGTTTTCAGCAAGCCGAGTCATTGCTACAATCGGTAGTGCAACAGAATACCAGTCACAGAGATGCACTTCATCAACTATCTTTACTTTATAGCCAAATCAACAGAACAACTGAGGTAAGAGGAAATTAAAGAGAAAAATATTTTTTCTACTTAATTGAAGCTGAAAAAAAATATACGTATGCTAACATCTATAGTAGTGTTAGATATATTGAAACATTTGCTCTCGGAAAAAAATTTTGTTAAAAAAATGGATGGACTTAGTATATTAATTTAAACAAATATATCACCATTTCCTATAAAAGTCCCTATAAAACACGTTACTTTATTTATGTTTTCCTATCGTAAACTACTTATTCCGCTTTCATCTATGAACCACACTTCTTTACTAATACTTCCTAGCTCTAAATTACTAATTTCACAGTTTCATGGAAAATATGTAACTTAACTATTCTGCTAAATCTGCTAATCATAGTCTCTTGTAAAATAGTCATAAAACTACAACTTTTTCAACCATATAATGGTGTTTTTTGGTTTTTCTAGAATGATCGCCAAAAATAAAAAAATAACAGAACATCAAATTTGAACCAGATGTAATTCATATTATTCATTGCAATTTCACATATAACAACGACAATCGTTGATCTAATTTCCGCAATAATTCTAAGAAATTGAAATTACTGGGTCAGCTTTAATGCTTCTTTCGGCAAATAAAATAACTTCGATTATTATAAATTCCCAAAGAACAAAATGAATTTTCAATTTTTATGAATTTGAAAAGTAATTTGGGACTCGTGCAACTTAATTTCCGAAGATTTTAAGATTAATTTTTATTTTTTAGTATATGGCAAAATTTGCCCTGTTTTTGACTGTATGGGAACACTAAAAAGCCAAAAATACTTTTTACCAAAGTGCTTTGGTCATTAGTTTAGTAAAATAAACAATAAAATGTGGTATTATTACATGAAATAAAGTTAATAAAATGTGGTAAAATTTAGTAATTTTATCATGATATATTTTTGCATGGCATAAATACAATTTATTCATGTAAATTTAGTTTTAAGTTCTGTACTTTTTACTAAACTTGTGGTAATAAAAGTTTTAATTTTAAAAACCAGAACTTCTAATTAACCGTTACCATATGAACGAAAAAAATTACTAAATGAATGGTTCAAATACCGTATATTGTGATTTTATTACCAAAAATTATGTTTCTTTAACAGAAATGTAATTACCGTACAGTACAGGTAAAGTAATTTTACCAAATTATTTTCCCCCAGTATATATCCCCCAAATATTTTTCAAATATAAAAGCTAACACTGCTAATTAACTTTGTTGTATTTTAAGCACGTAATTTTAAAAAATATTATCACATAACTTTAAGAAACACTCTTTTATGAAGCAAATTGCTAATTAAAATTAACACAACTAGATGCCTACTAATATACTTTAATATGTAATTTTACAACTTATTTTGAGGCATGAATTTCTGAACAAAATTTACTTTCCAAAACTGTATCTCCCATAAAAAAGTTCTACTTTTAAGTTCCCCTTAACTAAAAATAAAAATATTTTAACAGCATCGTAGGCAATTGTTTTCTGCCGTGCATAAAACACTTAAAGCGCATTCTCAAATTATTTAACCAGTTTGCACAGCCTTCAATGTAAAACAAAATAATAAAATGTTCCAGAACAAGGAACATTCGCTTCAGCACTATCATCGTTTATGAGGCAATTTTCATACCATAAAATACAACAAAACTTTATTAATCAAGCGAAAAAAAAATATTTTAAAGAAAGTGATAAAAAAAAGAACGAAATATGCCATTTACTTAAACACCATTCCCGCTTTTATGCAAAATAGCGGAAAAAGGATTTTGAAAGTACATATATTTCCATTTCCTTTTTGATTCCTTTTGGAGCTAAAGCAACCACGAAATCCAAATACCTCTTCCGCATTTCCTTTCTGACAAGAAAGAACACGGAAAGGAATCTTCTCAAGAAGATCTTGCTGGCGCTTCCTCATCCTTTTCGATTTCATTTCGCACCCGACTATTACAACCTGAAAACTTAGACAGTAATACAAGGAGAGAGAATCTTCTAAAGCTGTAAAGAAGACTTAGATAAATTGATTCTCGTTCTTGGGATAGCTTGGCCGACATGCGTGTCAATCTCTTCCCCAACCCCCTATACTACCCCATCGGAAATGAGTTTTCGTCTGACTTACCTTCTGAGGTATGCAGTGGTCGTTGTTTTCTGAACATAGAATTTCCTTTTTTCGAGGAAATGTATCAATGAATTGATGAAAGTTGCATGTTTGGACATGAATCCTTGCTTGTTGAATATGTATGTAGACATCGGCGTTATTTAAGAATGACTTAAGATTTTACTATCAACACTCGACTGATTTGTATCTGGGGTAAATCTGAATAAATATTTCTCTACCTAGCACTTTCTTGCTAAGATTTAAAAAAATGTTTTGGGAGAAGAAATATTGAATGCTACGCTGAATACAGTTCGCCTTTGACGCTGAAACGTAAGTTAGAGGGTAAAAATAAATTCAAATTTTACAGCTACAAGTTTATAAGATAACATATTTTTATTATCAGCGTAATCTTTGTGCATCGAATCTATTTAATTTTACAAACACCTCATAGGTTTTAAACAAAAATAGTGTAATCACTGGAACGATTTACATAAGCTAACATCGCAATCATTAGAGAAAAATAAGATAATAGTTCAATTTAAACCTTCTTGAAGTTGGAAAATATATATAAATATATCTATATGTATATATTTGAAAAAAATATAAATTAATCCAAATTGCTTGTCATAAACCTAATTAACAACAGGAAAACAGGAACTATTTAATTAGTATCAAAAGCCACTGCAAAATTGAATTCATTTCCAAAATGAAGAGTATAAATGCTATTAAAAAGCACGGACAACATGGAAGTGTCATTAGGGAAATTTATGTCTAATAATTTGTATTCATTTACATTTTCTTAGAAATATTTTTTCAAGTTATAGCATTTGCAAATCAACTTGGCGCTGTTGTGACTTAGAAACTATATATATATATATATATAAAATTTATTTATTAATTATTAGACAGCGCAGTCATTAAAGTGTGTCCGAAAACTTGCGTTTCTCCATTATATGTTAGAGAAAATCTTGCAAAATAAAATCCGTAAAATGTTTCACTTTAGGGAGGGAGGGAAATCTTAGTAGTTGCTATTGGTTTATGAAATAGATCGAGCGTTTCCCACAGAGAGCAAAAGGAAAAATGTCCTGCTTTTAATTAAATGTATACTTGAGCCAAAAATAGATTTAAGAACAGGATGTGGCTTTTAAAAGTGTGAGAAAGTATTTCGATAAGAATAATTAATTAGGATCTAGTTTTATAGCAAAGAAACTAACATAAAAAGATNTATATATATATATATATAAACTCAACGGGCAAAAAATTAGTCACCCTAGTGCGCAAGCCCCGAAGAGTCGCTAGGTTTCCTTAGATGACGCAGTAGTCAAATGACGTGCTCAACTGCGTACGTGGTGCCTCAACGTGGTCAATGGCAAGTAGCCATCGGTGAGATACTTTTGTTTTACGCAGAAATTGTGTATTATATGTATTATATGGGTAAGTGTAAGAGTGTGACAGAGTGGCGAAAAGGGCAAGTGTGTTTGACCGTGGCCATGGTCATACGCTGAATGAATGTGCTAGATTTGTTGGTGTTTCGGTGAGGACTGTGCAGCGTGTCTGCAAGCAGTGGTGTAATACACTTTGTCATGAAAGACGACGTCAGAATTGTAACTGGAAAAAAATAATGTATGAAAATGACCGGAGACGTGTTTCACGATTTGTCAAAATTAATTCAATTTGTCAAAATCGCTTCCAAACCCGACAGGAATTGCATCAGTTAGTGAATGAAGGTTCATCCCAACCTGTTAGGCAGAAAACATTGAGAGGGGAGCTGCATGCAAAGAACATTTAGAGTCGAACACCTCGTAAGAGGCCATTGCTCACACAATCGCATAAAGCTGCGCGAACTCAGTGGGCTAGAAGTCACCGAACATGGACAGTTGCTGATTGGCGGAATGTAATATGATCTGACGAATCACGTTTTTGCCTTTATTAAAATGACACACGTCGTCGAGTGCACGGTAGAACCGGTGAAGCATTTCCTCCTGACTGTGTGCAAGTTTAGGTTCAAGTTTAAGTCTCATGTTTTGGGGTTTTTTCTTATCATGGATAGGGCCTCCTCACTGAAATGGTCACTAAAATGAGCCGACATGTTTATTTGAACACTCTGAAAGATCTGGTGTTGCCTTTCAGTCAACATCTTCATGGAGAGCATGCTGTTGATATCCCTATTTTTTAAGATGACAACAGCAAAGTTCATCGGGTTGGAAGAAAATGTGACTGGTTTCATGAACACTCAGACACTCAATTACATCTCAACTGGCCTGCTAAATCACCTGACTTGAACCCCATTGAAAATTTGCGGGACATATTGGAACAACGTGTACGACACCGAAATCAGCATTCTTGCAATTTAGTGGACTTGAGTGATCAAATACCGGCTTAAACTAGATCCTACATACCCACAAAAACTTGTGGACTCACTTCCTAATCGAATCCAGGTGGTTATCAAATCCAGAGGTAGTGTTACGCGTTATTAAGTGATGTTTTCAAGGATATCTCTTGGAGTGACTAGTTGTTTGTCCGGTGTGCTTATATATATATATATTAATTTGCATCTTTGAGCTGGTAATTTTGAGAGAAAAATCATTGTCGTTCATAATCATACAATACTAAACACAATGCATATTAAAAATCATAAAAAAGTTACTTTACTTTTCGCTTAATGGAAAGTTAAATTTTATTTTCGTATGAAAAATAATAACTAATTTTGTTGTATATAGCGAATATTACGAACTTTAATATATTATATATAATTTTAATATAATATATTACTTAATATAACGAATTTTAAGAAAAAGATTGTTATTTTTTTTCTCCTTTTATTATTCTATAAATCGGATTTCTAGTTAGTGAAAGCATGTATAATTTTCTCTACAATGAGTGACCTTAATATATTCGTTTTGGATCCTCATAAAAAATATACAATATAGAAAGGCGAGTGTCAAACATCCGATCTAGTTTGTTTTCACAGATTATTTTTAAATGATCTTCATTTTAATTATCATTACCTGACGAGAGGGAACTTTATTTCTTACTTACCCTCATATTATTAAGGAAACACATGTAAAAATACATCATCAGTTAAAACTATTAAATGCACTTTGCATCCAGTGTGCGCTGGTAAAGAATTTTAAAATATGCATGAACTTAAGCTTCAATATATCTCTTAGCACAAATTTACAGGTAAATTATTTCTAAAAGCGTATTTGCGTAGCAAAGCGAGCTGATCATAAAGTGTGAAAATATGATAAACAATTATGAGCTAATTCAAAAAAACGCTTGGAAAATTTAAATTAACAGTTAAAGACAGCATTAATTTAGAATACTACTTAAGAAAGTATCAATTTTTTTTCTATGAGGAAATTTAGATTAAAAAAAACCTATCAAGTATGAAATAATGAATGAAAAATAACATATGCTCATTAAAAACTAACTATTAAGAATTACTTATATAAAATAAAACGTTTTAAGAAATTTTTTTTAATATTTAGTTTTATAACGTATAGTTATAATTTTTAATATTTTTTTTAATACTTAGTGCTTAAGTATCTTTAATCAGTAAAATACCGGCAATAAAATTAGTTTGGGAAACAAAAATGAAACTTTTTAGTAATTAACCATCCTCATCAATTTATTAACCGATACCTCTTTTATATTTTGCACATTAAGTATCAAAGACAACTTATAGCAGCTATTAAAAGTCGATGTAAAAAAACTTTTGTTTTACGCCCCATATTTATGTCAATTAACATAATAAAATTATGACTTTGATTTTTTCTACTATTTACTGTCACATTGCTACAGTAAACTTTTACAGTATTTTTTTAATAAAAGTTAAATTGATGGATGGTATTGATTGACAATGAAATCAATAAGAGAAATCTATAGTGGAACAGAAAGTAACGGAAAGTTCAGAATAATAACAGAAAGTTCAATTATAACATATTACATTTCTAAGTTCAATAAAAATAAAGATTATTTCAATTTTAATTACATTAACTAATATTAGTTTCATAATTATTCCTTTAAATATATGTAATAATAACAATAAACGCTAGTATAGTAGACATTTTTTTTTCATTTAAACTTAAATTTTAATATTATGAGGGAAATCTTTCAATTTTTAGTTTGAAGCATTTCCGTGCTTAATTAAATTTCTTGAAAAGTTTTTCAACATTTTCTTCTAATAAAAGATCTCATATAAAGGCAAAATAAGCAATTTAAAAGAGTAAACATTTTGCTTTGAAAATCAAAAAATATTTTTATTAAAAAAACTATTATCAGCATGGTGGATTACTTTCCTAAAAGGAAAATAGTATTTATGATTCAAAATAACCTTAGAAATATCAGTTTAGTAAAAAATAACTGACACTGTCTTTATAATAATTTTTATTGATTTTAAGTTTGTTTTTAAAAATGTATGTTTAAAATATCATTTTACTAAAAATATTTTACTGACACCAACTCTATAATAATATTCAAAGAATGTTACTTTTTTATCAAATATCACTGTAATAATCTTGATCGATTCTATACCCAACAAAGAGCAATTCTTATTCTTCAATTTTTCTCATTAAAAAGTTTTTCAATAAATAAATTATATTTTCATGTAAAGAAAATTATTAGATTAATTTGGGATTTTTCACCAAAATATCGTCAATATTGATAAAAGATAGTTTTAACAGTATGAAATGCCTAAATATCTCTAGATCTAAAGGTTATAGAAACATGGTTTAAATTTGAGAAATCGTTTATTTTTATCAATCATAATTTTATGTTAGCTTTTTAACATAGCGAATTTTTTTCTAAAGTTGCAAATTTTAAATTTTTATGTGATCCCCGAAGACAGAAAAGTTAATACAAAAAATACCCCCCGTGAAAAATTAATAAAAATGATAAAAAAACACGTCATCTTAACTTAAAATTTAACCGAGATATCGATATTTAAAATTTATGGCTTTAGTGGGCCGCACACTCACTGCACGTTAGACTAATAGATTTCTGGGGAATGAATCATGCAACCATTAAAAAAAATTAGCCACAGTGAAAACGCTTGATAAAAATGAGATTGTAGTTAGACTCAATCATAAATTTTTCCATAGAAATGCTTAATAAAATATCTTTCGATAGTTTGCTATCGTTGAAAATGTGTAGTTAGAATTAGTTTCCAGGAGATATAGTAGTTCTTGTTTCGTTTTATTTTGACATTTTTTGCTATAGTATGGAAATTTCGCGTTAATAAAGAGATTAATAACAAGCATCATTAATAAATATTTCTCAATTTTCTAAAGTTTATTATTAGAATACATTAGTAAAAGCGCAGCCTTTTGCAAGTTTCTTCCTTATAAATAATCGCAGAGAAGTATTGAAGAGGATTATTTGTAATACTAGCCCATAGAAAGAAAGCAACTCATTTTTTTGTCGTTTCATGGTAAAATTGACAATAACGTAACTTAAAAAATTATAAATTAAAGCGAATTTCAATTAAACAAAAAATTACACCTAGAGCATCAAATTATTGTCCAACTAATAGAATTATTCGCCTGCAAGGAGGAGAAATATACGTTTGCAGCAATTTGGCTGTCATTTAACCACGCAAAAAAAAAATTGCTCTTATTTAATGAGTTTATTTCAACAGATTGGCTTTGTCAAATATTCGATTCTGATGTCCCGCACATATGGCATAAGATAAAAATAAGTTTTTGACAAACTAGAAAACGATTCTAAAAACAGGAATATACTAAAAGAACAAATCGTTCGCACATTTCTTTTTTATTTCTAGTTTAGTTCTTTATTAACTTTATTATTCAATAATAAGACTCCATAAGAATAATACAGTCTCTTTTAAGATAAACTAAAAAAAAAAAAAAAAACATTTTATTCGCTCAAAATATGAAATCTAATTTTACATATGCGTTATTAAAATTTTAAATGACTTTCTGTAAAAAAACGATATTCTGTTAGTACATTTTTACAATCGATTATAGTTCCAAACAATAATTCGCTTGTTTAATATTTAATTCTTTTGAAAAGTTGATTAATTTTTTTTAAAAATTTTATTTATTCGATTGATTTGAAAAGTAAAACATTTTCCAGTTTATATTTCCTTCCTAACAAAATTATCTGCCCTGGACTACTGTTAATATAAAAGCATTTAGTTAAAAAAAATTATATCACCCTCATATCAACATACCTCATTATAAGCAATGAAGAAGTATTTGATCTAACTATAATTAGCTCTCAATGTAATGAAGTTCCAATTCTTGTAGTCATGGAATTTCAGCAAAGATATCGAAATAGGTTGACACCTTCGAAACATTTTGTACAGGGTCTAATGGACACTCTACGAAGTACTGGAACTTTCTACAGACAGTATAGCTCAGAAATCGAACACATGAATAGAGAAATTTGCCTTCCTATGGTGGGTGGTATCTATAAGATGCTTCAAAATACGACTAACAAATGTAGAGGAGTGATTAAAGATAACATGAGGATGGAAATGACAATAAAACATAGGAGAGCGTGATGGCTCAGGGGATAGAGCGTTAGTCTTCCAATGAGGTGAACCGGGGGTTCAAATCCCAGCAATGGCTGGTAGATACGAATTCCGTATCCAGCTTGCACCGACCACAGTGCTGACATAAAATATCCACAGTGGTAGACGGAGCATGGGTTAGAATCCTCTTGCCGTCAGGGTAATTGTGGGAAGTTTTCGTGGTTTTCCTCCTCATGTAACTCAAATGTGGGTTAGTTCCATCAAAAAGATCTCCACGAAGGCAAATTTCTCCCTTTCATTTCAGTTCATAGTTTATTCAAATGATTTCAAGTATCTTGAAGTTAAGAGATGTCGACTGGCTTGAATAGTCGTCAAGCAGGAGCTGATTTCATCTCTGGAAGTTCCCAGGTTCGAACCTCGATCAGAGGCATGAATGTCCTTTCTTCTTCTCTTGTTCTTCATTCTTACTGTAAAGGTAATATTAGCACACCTATTGTGGTGCCCTCTGAAAAAGTGGTCAACTTTTCTTTGGAGATAAAAAAGAAATATTTCATATGTTGAGAAAAAAATTAATTAAAACATTTTTATGACATTTATACTTATAATACTGCAAGTAAAGTATTCCCGCAACAGACTGTTGTGAGCCAGAGATGCATTGCTACCCAATTTTGTGACTAACGGCACACAGCGAAACAAATTCTTGTGAAATTACAGTACTGTATGGTAATGGCATTTCAGGTAAAAAAAAACATGATTCTGGTTAATTAAACCAAAATATATGGTATTTAAACCATTCATTTGCGATTTTTCGGTTCATATGGAAACAGTTAACCGGGAATTCTGGTTTTCTGAATTATCGATCTTATTACCACTTATTTAGTAAAGAATACATATGTGAAAAGTGAATTTAAACGAATAAATGATTTTTAATGCTCTAAAGTATCATGATAAAATTATCAAATTTAACTACACTCACCAAATTTTATCACATACTCGTATTATAAAATAATATTTTATTATTAATTTCAACAATGTCGGTACCAAAGCACTTTAGGAAATTAATTTCAATCTTTATTTTTCTAGAAGCAATTCCCGTTTTTCAATTACACGTGCTATCTTAAAAATTTAAAATAATTTTTAATCATAGTAACTTTGTACAGACAATCACTTTTATTCAAACAATAATTGCACAGAAAATAAGACTCTTCAAATTTTTGATATATTATTAATTTATATATCTTTGCCAAAGGCAGAAATAAATTGTTTATCTTACACAAATAAAAAAAAACGAATGACGAGTCATTGAAAACCTCCAACGACCTTAAAAAAATGTTGTAACACAAAAAAAACTGTGTTTTTCAATCCCTTTACATCATTTATTTCCCTACCTTTATTTTTTCTCCAATATCTGTGGATTCGTCAGTAAATTAAATGGGGATTATTTCTTAAATCGAATGTAAATCTGAACCTCTACAAAACCATTGAAACAAAATAAATTTACAAAACTGAGGAAGAATAATCCATGCATTCTCCCTGGAGAGAAAGGAAAAGCCTTTAAAACAGATTCAATGGAAAGGTTCAAGTTTTTATTTCTTCATTCTGGATTGAGAATTCTGAATAATTTCAAATTTATGCAATACAAGAGGACAATTTAATCTGACTTTTCACAAAAGAGCTTATTTATTTGTTATCGTCAACTCCTTTTACGATGATGATAAGATTAGAGCCTGCATTATTCATAAGTTCGAAACAAAATATTTACGTCCAACTTTCAGTTCCGTATTTAAAACAAGTGCATCATACTTAGCATTATTTCTTTTCAGGAATAAGCAATAGTTTCGAAGCACATATCTACATATTTTAATATGACTGATGCATGTATTTATATAAATATGTTGCAACAAAGTATTTGCCCGCAAAGGTTTTTGAATTTCTAAATTCTTTGGAGGATTGATGTTTGCAAAATGACAGATTTTCAAAAAAGCTATTTGAGGGTGTAAATATGTTGTTGAATTTTTTTCTCATTATAACAAAGAAAACAATGTTACAGAAAAATAATTATAAGTATCAGGCATTAATAATTTAATTTCAGATCAGTTTTTTTACATTAAAGGATTTTATTTAATTATATACAATTTTGTTAAAATATATTATTAAAATTATCATTTAATATTATTAAATTTATTATGATTTATTNATTTTGTTAAAATATATTATTAAAATTATTATTTAAAATTATTAAATTTATTATTATTTATTGAATTATTATTATTTATTAAAATTATAATTATTTATTGAATTATTATTGAATTATTTCATATCATCTGAGGAATATCGTCCCCATAGTTTGGTAAGGAGAGCTATCCTAAGTTTGGACTCCTTAATGTTGATTTTACTTTTTTGCGCATTTCACCATATCTCGAGAAATTTTAAAGCGAATTGAAAATTTTTGCGCACAATTATAAAAAAAAAATTCCAAAGATAATCTATGCAAAAATAAATTGGAGTAAATATTTATTATTTTTAATTATTTTATTAAATAACGATCGAAAAACGTTTGAATTGTAAGGAATACAATTGTTTGCATCATTTTAAAAAGTGCAATTTTATATAACAAAATACATTTTGATCAAAAATTTGAACAAAATCAGTCGAACAGTTCCTGAGAAATGGAATTTAAAGAAAGTCCGAAACTTCAAATTCACAAGAACTATTGGACCGATTTTGCTCAAATTTTGTATTTTGTTACATAAAATTACATTCTTCAAAATAATGCAAAAAATTTTATATCTTCAGCATTTTTCGATCATTCTTAAGTAAAATAATAAAAAATTGAATCTTTACTAAGTGGTATTTTTTGCATGGAATTATTTTTGGATAAATGATTTTTATAATTGTGTGCAAAAATTTTTCAATTTGCTTAAAAAAGTTCTCGAGATGTGGTGAAGAACGTAATAAGTAAACTCAACATTAAGGGGTCGAAGCTTTGGAACGCTCTCCTGACCAAACTATTGGGACCATATCACCCAAATTGCGGTTACCAAATATATTTTGGGAGTCAGAAATCCGAATTAAAGGTATTTTTATTCCGAGAAAGTACGTTTTTGTGTCTGATTTCGTTACTTAAAATATCGTGTGCACTAACTAATTAGCATATTTAAGGTCACCCTCTTGAGCCATTAATATTGAGTCATAGAATATGAAGATTTGATCATTAGATCAAAATTTATTCAGGATAGTCCATTTTTTCCCGCACCATACGTCTAAAAAATTATTTATGACTATGCCATGGAGAAATAGAGCAAGGGGAAGACCCAAACTCAAATAGTTCGATTCTTCAGATAATTACTTCCTCTTACTGAGTTGAAAAAACTGGAGAACCATTGCTTAGAATGGAAGAGAATACCCGAGAAGGCCAGGGCCCACCTCAGGCTCTACCGCATATGGTGATAATGATTCTCAGTGATTAATTTTTTAACTATCTACAGTAGCGATCCTGTCAATTAAATTCAGGGTAAAATTTTGAGTGTTTCAATGAGTAAAAAAATTGGTCGGGAGTTGCTTTTATATGGTAGGGGAGGGGATCGTGTTCTTTTTCTTTTGTCTTGAGGGAATGATAGATAATGACCAGTGCAAGAAATATTGACGGGAAAAAAACAGGTCAAATTTAGATGGAATTTTTCAGCTAGATTCAAGACGGAAAAAATTCTGGTAAAATTACCGCACTCTTTGGGAAAAACGTTTCTGATAAAGAAAACGAACATTATTTTTCAACGAAACCAAAATATACGGTAATTAAACCATTCATTTATCGATCTTAAGCTAAAAGATTACCGGAAATTCTGGTTTTTGAAATTATAGTACCCATTACTACGCATTCAAGATATCTACTATCAAGATTCTACTCAAAGATATCACGATAAAATTATTCAATTTTACCACATTTACTTATTACACAGATTATAAAGCAACATTTTTCATTAATTTAGCAAAGCGCTTCGGTAAAAAAATTACAGTGGTTTCTAGTGTTCCCATAAAGACAGAAACACGGGAAATTCTACCATATTCGGGTAGTTTTCACAAAAAAAATTTCCCCATTGTTTGGCTCCCTTCCACTACTCGAAAATGAAAAAAAAGCACAATTTTGCCAAAAACTATAGAGTTGTCCTAAAGTCTTTACAAATATCCCCTTACTTTAATACCATAGATAGAATCTATAGTCTGTCTTGGAGCAAAGTCTCGCAAAAATAGATTCAAACATGATGATGACAATCAATCAATTATAGTATAGAGATTAAGAAAATGTTAAAAATTAGCAATGTATAGGATAGAATCTATTTCAAAATAAGTGAATCTGTTTTGGAAATCAAAATTAGGATATATTGAAATTAAATAAGAACACAATTTTAAAATTCATAATAAACTGTTAAATCAATTGAATATGTCTCAATATGTCGAGTGCAATGACTACGGAATCAGTGGAAATTTTAAACTCTAAACCAGATAAAGTGTTTTTTTTTTATTTAATTTATTCAATACCGAAATTTCTATGAAATCGTGAAGTAGATAGGTTGTAACTATGAGAGGAGTAGATAAAAGGTCCCTTTTGTACGCATTTCATGCTTTATTGGTCTCAGATTCAGCTAATTCCCTTATGGTATTGTGTTCTTTTCTGGTGATAAATATAGGCTGCCTAAATTGTTATTTTGATTATTTACGGGGGTGGTTAAAAGGGGAAAGATTATATTATCAAGCACGCAACCATTAAAATATTGAAGGAAGACATTATGTACTTTATTACTAGATAATGCAACATTTATGATAAATCGCGAATGAAAGCTTTTCTTCAAATGACTGCTGATGTCCCAGCAACATATAAGTGGACATCTACTCTACAATTAAATAAAAATTTGATATTAAGTAGCAAACAATGAAATTTTATTTGAAATTTAAATTATTTTCTCCCGTTGAAGGTGCTGTGCCGTACAAAATATTTGATTGCATGAAAACAAATTGCGGATAAAAAAAAGAAAAAAGAACATTTAAAGTTTAGAAAACTACTCTATATATTTCAAGCATTTACTGCAGACTATGATAAACTTAATTTAGAAATTTAAAAGCGTGAAATTAGAATGTTTTGTAAAAATATTTAAAAGAATAGTGCATTTTTGTTTATTTTTTTAGAATTATTGAATGAAGTTAACCAACGAACTTTTAACAAACTTAATGCAAAAACAAAATTACAAATTATTTTTTAGATCAATTAAATTTCTCATATCATGCTAAACTAATTTACTAATCTTTTATATTATAACTTATAATAAAATTAATTTTATCTTTTATATTGTAACTTATAATAAAATTAATTCTATCTTTGATATTGTAACTTATAATTAAAATCAAATATATTTTCAAGATTGCGAATTTTAAAAGGTTTATTTAATGATATTATATATTATTCATTAGTGATATCCTAGTTCCTGTCATAGTTGAGAACATACATTTTTAAATCTATGTTCTAATTATTCTTTTATTTTGAGGAAAAATCTAAAGACATTAAGGATTAGCTTTCTGCAAAATTTGATTGAGAACATTTATTTAGGAAAATAACATATTTCATGATTTATATCAAAAGCTCTATTTTTAATGACAACAATAAGAATTTAAAAATTATTGTCATGAATAGGTGGATAATAAACACAAAAAAATATTCTCTTATGCTGGAAAATACTTTAATTTCAATATTTTTCGACATGTTGGTGAAGTATTTTACCATTTATTGACATCGTTGATTAATTAGTTTGTTATTACAACATCGAAATTTTTTTTAAAAAATTTAGGCTCTTGATCACATCTTGAAATCCCTGAATCTTTGCTCATCATCAGAGAGCGCATGCGCACAGATGCACGTTGATCATGGTGATATATTGAAAGACATGAAACAATGGGATGATGCTTCTCAGGTACTGATTATTATGTTTTGTTAGTCATAATTTTGTTTAATTAACACATTTCAAGTTATAAATTTATTACTTTATGAATCTTTATGCTATTAAACTCTAGATTCCTCATAAAGAATAATTTTAACTTTCAATAATATCGGTATTTTGGATACAATTTGTACTAGGAATCCCATAATTAGTTACTAGCATCATTTAGTTGCATGCACTATTAGAAATTTTAGAGCACGTAGTAAACCCATAAACTGTTTAAATTGGCTGAAATCTTTAATTTGTCATGCAAAGCAAACGCTGGTGAGTTCCATCTAAAAGTCTTCCACGATGGCAAGTTAGTCTCAAAGCTTGAACCAGTAGCTCTTTTGTATCCTGGGTTGGGTTCAAAATTTAAAAGACACTGAGTTGAACATTTATAGTTGTAAATTCAAAATTGGGTCAGCTGTTCAACTCCGGGTATAAAATAAAATTAAAGAAAATGTTAGGTAAGTTGTTGTATGTCATGGTTTATATGCTAGTTTAAAAATGTTAGTATCTAAGTAATAATCGAGATTTAGTAACTTCAAAAAAAAATTTTTTTTTGCTAAAAAAAAATGTAGAACTCAATATTTTGATCTAGAAAATGAATGTGATAAATAAATTAGAAATGATAACAAAAAGAAAAGTTTAAAAAAATATTTAAACGAAAATAAGGTGCAAAAAACCAAACAAAAAATCATCTTTCACGGATCCAAATCCAACGATTCTTATTTTCATTTGCATGCAGTTTTGTTCTACAAAGTATTCTTTACAAAAAAAATTTAAGAAAAAAAAACTCAGTATTTGGTTTTCAAAGTCAATTTGAATACAAAGTCGTGTCTGAAAACACGATACGTGCTTTACGCCAATAGGTATCTAAGCCAGAATGAAAACTTGTCACAACATGAATTTATAGTTCACAGCTTCCAAAACGTCTATAAATTATGGCGGAGAATAAATTCGAAACAAGGTTTGTAATCCACTATTTTTACCTAATATATTGACTAAACTTCAATATAATTTAGGATTCAACGGAATTGAAAAAATAAATATCTGGCAGTTTTTTGTCACTCTGTAACCAAACTGGATGATGCAGCACGCTCAAATTGTTTAGAAAAGGTGCTACTATTTGCTGAAACTTACTCTTTATGCCTACGAGTACTGGTATACCCTACAATTGAATGAATAATTAGTTATGAATAATTTTAATAATTAAGGAATAACATTTTCCCAAAAAATTTATTTTATTACAATAGAATCAACGAGTAATTTAATTTTTACCTTATCCCCTCAGAATAACATACTAAACATTATTTTCAATTTTTTAACCATATTTAGTTGAATCATTTAACGTAACAACAACCAGAGCTACTTTGGTCAGTCACAAAGATAAGTTTGTTACAGAACAAGTATAACAATACATACGAGTACTTTCAGGTTTAAAAAATAGCTTGTATTTGGAGTAATTTAGGAGTTATGGGTATTGATACTGCCGTGCAATTCAAAGCACGACATAAATGCTTCACGATTGATTCCGTGAAGAGTGACAAGACAACTATTTTCCTTCTATTGCTAATGCTGTGAGCGCTAAAATAAAATTTTGATAAACTGACAGAACAAAATTTATTTTTGAGAAAGAATTTTGCAATATGTAGCTTGCCATACAAAAATGCCAAATGTATAAAAATCTCAATCTTGAATCTTCCGTCGCTTACGTTGATTTTTCAATTTCACGGCAGTTTTTCAATTTTCAATCACCATGGGGCACAATGGTTTCTTTTTTAAAATCGTTGTTTGATGAGTAATTGTTTACTTCCTAACTTTATATTATGGACGAATCCAGTTATGTGATAAAAATAAGGAAAGTGTCATAATATTTCTGTTAGTAACCTTTTACCAATTTGTCATACTTTTTTTTACCTTTTGTCTGTTTTGACGGTACATTGTTGAGTTTTCATAAGCATGACTAAAACTACTTCCAGCACAATAAAGAAAATATTCTTGTTTACGAGAGGGATGAGAACGAGTCACCGTTTCCAAGCTTATAAAGCGAGAATACTTCAATGTTCCAGCAAAAATCTAATTACGATTTAAAATAAGAAGTTAGGAATCAAAAGTAAGAGGAACAAAAATAAAGTTTTTACATGCTTTTCAAATCTAAAAGTCACTTTTTTACTTTGCTTATTCGTTCTATCATTTCGAAAGATCCGAAAAAGGGTAACTTCAGACTAAAATTTTAAAAGAAGTAAAAAATATTAAAAAAACAGGTATTATTTTTGTAGAAAAAAATCTGACTGTTTAATATTTTATACTCAGTTAATTGCTTTAAACTCAATTTAGACATTAAAAAGTCCTTAGACTTTTTAGCAAGCAACGAAATGTGGCAATGAAACAGGAAAAAGTGGCACAAAATTACCCAGTTTGGGGATTCTATTCCCGTGTGGTTTTCTATTGCGTAGTATATTTGAATGTTTAAACATCGACTATTCATTAGTCAAGCACAATTGACAGATTCTTGTTTTATCAATAATTTTTACATATTTGAGCATACTTTTAAAAGTATCTTGATGAATTGGAGATATAATTTAATAATTTTTAAAGCAAATCATGGTCTGTATAATATAAAATTGTTTATTTACTTACAAGTAGTATTTTTATTTTTAGAGCTACAAAATGGCAATTCAATTGGATCCCAAATTATCCCATGCTCATGTGAACTTAGCTGTCATTAAACATTTACAGGTGAGCTTGCCTTTAAGCTTTGTAGCGATACATAAAAATAATATTAAGTCTTAAGTTAAACAAAGTAATAATATTAAGTGAACTTGATAACTGACCGTAGTTCATTTGAAACAGATTTACTAATATACAAAATTTTAAATAATTCATTTAACAGATTATTATTATTCCTTATATATATATA
>NC_092214.1:63781623-63785319 GCF_043381705.1 Parasteatoda tepidariorum
ATATATATAAGGATTTCAAATATATTCCTCAACTACACCATTTTCGCGAAGCCGTCTTCGGCTCTGACAACTTGATTTGTTACTGCTTGACTCAGGTCTAACGCTGGCGCTCCCAGAGAACAATTTTCATCCCTATTAGTAGCAAAATGATACAATTTTGCATTAAGAAGCGCTGTTTCTTCATATGAAACAGCATCCCATATCAAGCAATTACTCAGTCTTAGCAAAATGATACGATTTCACAATACGAAGCATAATTTCTTATCGTGAAATAGTATCCCAAATAAAGCAATATTTGGTATCGCTTAGTGGGAACTAACCATAATGCATAAGAAATGTCCCACCACACAGTTAAAAGCTGCGCTAAAATGAATTCAATAATTGTTATTTATTGATAATTTTAATCAAAAAATAATGCTTAAAATTTATCAGAATATTCGCTCGTATTTGTCTAAAAGTAATCGTTCGTATTTGACTAATATTTCTATAAATCACTTAAAAACCCAACAAACGGAATTTTTTTAACACTATCCATGCTCATTATCATCTTCACACAACTTTCACATGTGTTTCAAATTGTTTTTGGTTAAGTCAACCATATTCTTTGGATAAATATGTCGTTTAGCATATTATGGTATAATTATATATTTGCATACCCCTTCTAATTTTCATTTGCAATTAAGAAACTACAGTACAACAAATTTTCAAAACGAATAAAAGAAATCGTGTAATATTAAAATAAATAAAAGGTAACATTTAATTAACTATATAAACATCATATGTAGTCTAATAAACTGGATAGGGCAAGCTCAATAAATATAATAAATACCTAATTTATAGATCTAAATTTAAAACAGCTGTTTAATTTCCTTAAAAAATAATTTATCAAAAGTGCTTTAAAATATTGATAAACTATAGCGAAATTTTTGTATTCAGAAATAAAATTTTCAATATTGTTTGTGCTACCTAAGAAGTTTTGAACGATAGGAAAATATGAGTAATTTAGAATGTATAGTTACGAATGTATTTTATTAAAAATAGCGTATATAAAAGTATCAACGGAAGTAACTTATCAACGAAGCAAGTAAAACATAATTATAGTGCTCTCTAGAAATATCTTTGGACTTTTTATCATACATTTTAAATAATAATAAGCCTTATTTAAATAAAATTTAACCTAAAATCGAAAGTAGTGAAAAGTAGTTCTTTGTTTAATATTTTAATTAAAATTACAAGTAAATTGAATTTTATCACATTTATAAAAAGAAAATTCATTATAAATTATTTTAATCAACCATTTATTTTGAAGTAAAAATTATTCTAAATGTTCGAATTAATGAAAAATTCGCATTCTTTCAGAACAGAAAATGTTGACATAGTTTAAGAATCTCTCTTTTTCATTTTTATTACCATAGTTGTGTGGAATAAATTGAATACTATTGTTTCTTCTACCTGTCTTGAATGTCAAATCAATGAAAAGCTTATTAGCAATGCATTCTTCATATTAATATGCACGCGCTTCAAAATTCCGAAATCTCTATTTACGCAAGACGGAAATTAAATTATTTTAGAATAAGTGATCTTTTTCAATTAGTATTTTTCTTGATATAAAATTGAGTGTACTTTTCCTTCTTTTGTCAAAGAGAAAGATGAGACAAAGGAATCTCTAAGAACAAAGAAAAACAAAGCTAAATATCTCTGTAAGAATTCTCATGCTTCGATATTGAAAAATACAAATAAGCCTGAGGAAAGGTATTTAATTTAACGCGAAAAGGCAAACGAAAAATGGGAATTGCTTCTTTGAAATCACATTTATTATTTTATTTAGAATTTTTTTGGTGTAATAAATATATTTTAAAGCTTTGGAAAAGAATAAACTGTAAAAGAAAAGATTTTTTTTTTAAATATTTCAATGAAAGTATCATTATTGTAGATAATAGTGTATAAAAAAAGAAAGTATTTTCCAAACAGATTTCGTTATAAATTTGATAAATATTTATTTCGTTCTTTCAATACATTTTTGCGACAATTTTTTATTATATCACTTTCATCGACCATATACATAGTAACATAAAAATGATATTTTACGAGTTATATTAAATATTTATAAATAATTTTCAACGCAGCATTATACCTAGAAAATATTTAGTTGCTACTTTATACAATATTTTCGCTAGGCTTTGCAACACCTTTGGCAAAACATTTTGGGCTGGGGCCCCATTTTCAGCATCCTAGTGCACCGAATCGATTATAATCCTGTTAGATTTTTGCAAATGGTATTAAAATCCAGTTGTTATTTTTTTAAAAATCCATTCCTAAGAGAGGCAAACGCTGATCACTTTCTTCGATTATTAATAATGATTTCCTTTTCAAATTTCAATTTATCGTTTAATTTAATGATAAAACATAAATAAGGCGATTTGAAATGAGTTATTTTAGACATAGGTCTCCCGATTAAGTAGTTATATAAAAAAATTTAAATTTTTTTTTTTAAATTTTAATTTCTAGCGTTCTTGGTTATACATATATCTATATATTGGAAATAGAATATAATACTTTGGGATTTCACTACCTCTATAATACCTTTAAAACGGTTTTTAAGACCAACTACTACAGATTACATAGCTTAAATAAAAGGGCTCATAATTGTATTAAATTACGAATCTTTAATTGGAATTCTTTAAACTTCTTCCATAGCAGTAAGCTCTTCAAATGAAGTGTTGTTGCTGTTGTTAATTTACGTCGCACTAGAGCTGCACAATGGGCTATTGGCGACGGTCTGGGAAACATTCCGGAGGATGATCCGAAGACATGCCATCACAATTTTGATCCTCTGCGGAGGGACGGCACCCCCGCTTCGGAAGCCCAACGACCTGCGTGCGAAGTCGAGCCCTTTACGGTAGCACAGTTTAACGAGGTCCAATACCGCACACTCTCGGTCCCTACGCAGACTGATCCAAGTGGTCACCCACCCGCACACTGACCGTAGCCAGTGATGCTTGACTTCGGTGATCTGCTGAGAACCGTGTCTTAACGATCTGTCCACTGTGGGACTCAAAGGAAGTGTAATCAAAATATCTTAATGAATTGTAAGCAATAAAAGTATTTCAATACATATTTTTAGGCATGTTAAATTTTTTTTGAAAGCTAAAATCTTTCAAACTTGAACACGTTCACTTATTTCGATAGATTGTTTCTAAAATTCATAATTGTGAGTTTACGGTAAGAACACACTAAATAGTTTTGGAAATTTAATTTAAAAAAATAAAATTATATAAAAGCTACAAAGTTTTAAACAACGAAATACTAATCTAAATGTGATAATTTTTTTTAAGTATCGCATATTGTTTAGTCAATAAATTTGGAATTACCCACACTAAATGATTATTATAGTAATTTGTTTATATTTATATCTAATAAATTATTTTAGAATTTTCTTCAAAAATCTTACGATAATATGAACATTTCACTTCTTTTTTAAATTATATGCATATTTTTAATCATTTTGTAATCTGACGGTAAAAACAGCGTGAATAAAACACGAATGAAAATACATAATTGAATATACTATAGTTTCAGAACTATAGAGACATACGCGTGTAAATTGGTTTGACTCATAGAGACAGACAGGCAGTATATACATACATACATACATACATACATACATACATACATACATATATACATACATATATA
>NC_092214.1:63785334-63954337 GCF_043381705.1 Parasteatoda tepidariorum
CGCATATAATAGATAGATAGATACATTGTTTTTCCTTTATTGGCAATTTTTATAAAGTTTATAAAGTTATCTAACAAAAATAAATTCTGAATATTTGCCCTACTTCTTTAAGAATCTCTAGAAACCAAGATCGGTAGACAATTTAGAAGTTCGGCATAGTACCTTTAATGTGGATTGCCTGTGAATTTTCTCTATTTTTTTTCCAGGGTGCATGCCACCATGCATTGCGGCATTATCATGAAGCATATATTTTGGATCCTGATAACCAACTTCTGCATGAAAATATGAAAAAATTGAAACTTCATCTTGTAGACGGTTCTGGTACTTGTGGCAGAGATCAACTAAACACTTGTAAAAGTCGGTGACAGTTAATGGGAAACGGTAGGCTGGGACCATTTATGAGCTAAGATGTTTCTTTGGCAAACTCAGCAAGAAAAACTATGTATAAAACTGAAGTTACTTCAATGAATTGTAAGCAAAATGTTATTCGTTTAGATCGCTGTGGTGTATAGTGAAATATTGTGTGTCACTTTGTTTGATTTTGATACATAATAAATTTATTGGTATTTGTATCTGTATCGAAGTATTTAATATTTTTATCGCAGCGCACAACCAACCAATTTCTACTAAATAAAATATTTCATGGAACAAAATATTTTTCTAAACCTTCTAAGAGAGAGGGGGAATAAAAAGCCGTTGAAATATAAAAAAAAAAAAACTATGTCTGTTGAAAACTTTAAAACCAGTTAGATTACCTGATGAAAAATGGAAGAGTTTCTAATAATAGGGTTTCAAGTTTTCTCTGTTTTTTCGGCAATCAGGCAGATTTTGAAGTTCAGTATATTTATTCCTTGATCAAATATTAATTTTCAACAGCTAACTCATATACTTTTTTGATTTCATTTTTGACAAGGATTTTAAATATGTAAAAATAAGGGAGATACTTTTGTAACACTCGGTATTTATTATACTAATAATCTAACCTTAGCATACTTTTAGGCTGAAACTCAAAATCTGAAATAAATCGGTTGAATAATTCTTGAGGGATAACATTTACTTTTGGAATTTGACGTACCTTTTACTTTTGGAATTTTATTCAATTATTACAATAAATATTACGTATATGTAAAAACGTACAGTAAACTGAACACGGATAAAAACTATTCTGAAAAAAATTACTTTAAATATCGTAATAATATTTCAAAGTAAAAAAAATAAAAAGAATAATTTTAAAAAAATTATAAAATATAAAACAAATATTAAAAAAAATTTAATTCTGGTAATAAAGACCAAAATATGTGGTATTCAAACCATTCATTTGTTAATTTTTCTGTTCATATGGCAACGGTTGTCTGGAAATTTTTGTTTTCAAAATTACATTTCTTATTGCCACACATGCAGTAAGAAATACAAATCTGAAAAGTAAATTTATCCGAATAAATGGTCTTTATGCGATGATACATTTACCATATTTTATCTATACATATGCATTATCTATACATATGCATTATATATATATATGCATTANCACTGATTTGTTTCTTTTCTGCTAAAATCATCCGATAATTCAATTCAACGATTGACTTAGAATTTTGGGAATCATTACATATTTTTTCAATGATATCTAACTATTAACTGTTTTTTTAGTATCCTTCAATTTCTGTCCTTTTGGAAATCTACTTTTTTTAAATTTTTTTCCTTAGTTGGTAGCAGCCACTTCTTGCAATTCCCCCTAATCCATTTTCTTATCATCCACTTAGCAATGACTCAATTTTGTAGCAGTCCATCGCTTATCTTGTCATTGGTTAATTTTTTATGCGTAAATTTTTACTGTAAGTGAATAAATTATTTTATTTATCAAATTATCTCTTGAATATTTTATTTATTTAATTAATAAGCATTTTGAGAATTTGAGACAGACGAAGTTACATATCTTCTTAAAATATGTAACCGTAAAAAATAATCAAAAGTAATCAAATAAACTATGTGGATCGAATTTTTCTAGCTGAAAAGGAAAAATTGTAATTCTTAAGAAATTATTCAACCAATTTCAAACGAATTTTAGACATTATTGCTCAGATTGGGAGAATGAAAAAATTTATAAATGAAAACTTTTTTATTATCAAAATTTATTTTATAAAAATTTATAATTAAGTCAAATATTGAAAAAAATAACAAATAATCGAAGAGTTTAGTGAAAAAAGGGACACTTTTGTTGATCAGTTTGAATGAATATAAGGTATAGATTCCGAAGAGTATAAGGAATAAAGATTCCGATTTTCAGTTTGCGAATCTTTTTAAAATTTGCTGCTCTGACCACGCTTTTGCTTTTGACCATGAATGGAAGAAATTTAAAATAAAGAAATAAGCTCTGGCATTAACTTCGAACATTTAAGTGATTTTTTTAATTAATACAAATCAAACTCGAAAACAAAAACGTGCCTACATTTTATATATTAGGAAATATCCTGAACATAATATTTTAAAGTTAACCTTTTGTGTATAAAATGAAACATTTGTTGTATTTTTGAGGAATATCAAACTCTGCTGGGCTTATTGATTAAATTAGAGCGAGGTGAACTTTTACAGACTCGTAAAACTTTTATGAATGTAAATAGTTTTGAAAGTTTGTTTTTGTTAAGATAATTAAACCTCACGTAAAGAGTTAATTTTCTGTAACAAACATTTATTAAATAAAAATAAATTCATGTCTCTAAGCTAATATATATATATATCTATATCTATATATATATATATATATATATATAACGCGCCGTATATTTAATAAATAATGTTATTTATTGATGAGTATTTTAGCCTCTAATTTTAAATCTTAAATGCCGAAGATGACTACCGAAAATGTGTTAAACCAGCCGGTAATGCCAGCGGGTCTATCTGCACGAACTCATCGCATCGTGGTTCTACGTAGTCTCTTTCATTTCACGTGCACGAACTCACCCTTTCGTAGATCTCCATTTCTTCCAGATGCATTTACTAGTATAAACCCTTGGTCTTAGTATTTTAAGCTCAAATCGGTAGACTGCAGTTGGCAGTCTTGGTTCGATCCTTGGGCCGGGCGTGATTGACTCCACCTTCCATCCCTTCTGTGGGTCTATAAAATTAGTACGAAGCANTATCAGTATTTTAAGCGTAAATCGGACGATTCTTTCTTTCTTGAACAATAATTGACAATTGACAGTTGATCCACCAAAGATATCCACCGTTCCATGGTGCCACATATTCATCCACCTGCATTAATTCACCTGTTAGCACTATAATGGAGCGAAGGACTAAATCGGCTATGCTGCGTTAAACATGTTAATTAGCCTAGCTGTCTATTAATCCAGTTACCCCGATAGTTACAAAATATAGAAATGAAGCTTTTTTAGCCTTTCCATTTGTTTCAATAATAAGCATGACCTAAAAATAAGGGAGACTTCTTGGTAGAAGCGTGTTATGCAACATTTCCGCCAACTGGGCTATTTGCTTCGAATTAGGCTTCATTACAAAGGTTCATTAGAAGGTTTCATTGCAAAATATTGAAATGGGGCGTTTTTCGTTTTTCTATTTATCTTAAATAGAACATCTGGTTCAAAGTTAAAGCAACTGTCATCATAAAAGCGTGGCATTTAGCATTACAGTCAATTTGGCTAAATAGTCACTAATAGTCGTTCAAAAATTATTAACTATTCTCATAAATCTTTTGTAGATTTTAGTTTCATTCCATTAAGATCACATGATCCAAATTTGTGACCTATATCTTGGTAAAAGCGTGTCTTTAGCATCACTGTCAATTAGGCTAACGAGTCTTTATCATCCCACTATTTTCAAAATATTTTAATAAAACTTTGTTAGTTTTTCTATTTATCGCATATGAGCGCATGTTTTAAATTTGAGACCGTTAACTTCATGGAAAGTGAAAAAATGAATGATCAGCAAGTGAGTGAATAAATAAGTGAGATCTTCGCCTTTTATAAGCATCTAATACTTAAAACACATAATTACGTATTCAAAGACAAAGAAATTTGTCCTAGAAGCTAATTGAAATTGGGATCATGCATCAAGAGATTCCTATCGAAAAATCCCTACTGTCAATTAGGCTAATTAGAATTAATCATCTCGATAATTTCGGAATATCGGAATGAATCTTTGTTAGTTTTTCTATTTGTAGCATTAAAAAAAACTAATTTTAAATGTTAGCTTTCTAGCTTCATGAGAAGTGATAAAATTAGTATTGCGTGAATGATTGAGTAAATGAGTGAAGGCTATGCATTTTATATACACAGATTATATTTAATATTCAACATGCATAATTACGTAATCAGAGACAAAATAACTACTTCTTTGAAACTGGGATAGCACATCATGAGATTCCCATCAAAAAATCTAAATTTCATGCAAATCAATGCTTGAGGTTCAGCATTGTTGAAATCAAGAATCTTTGCATGTATCTATGAACTTAAGAGGACGCGATACCACGGGAGAAACTTTTCGTCACAAATTCTCTTTCACCTCTATAAGTAATTTAAAATTTAAAGTATAGAAAAGGTGAGTTCAGAGACAAACCTAGAGTACGCCATGAAGTCTCAAGTACGGGAAAGAAATTTTTAAAGTAGAAAAAGGAAAATAAATTCTGAGATTATGATTAGGCAATGGAGAAGTTTTCTTCCAATTATTTGCTCGCATTTTGCTATTTCAAGTTTTTTTCAGTAATTGAAGCTTTATGGTTTACTTTAGGTTCTCCTAGATATTTTTGGTTGAACATATTTTTCTTTGTTTTAAATTTTTAATTAGTAATGGAGGTGTAAGAAAATTTGCAATGAAAAATTTCTCCCGTGGTATAGCGTCTTCCATATGTCAAAGCGCTTTTAATTGCTTATCGTTACAAAAGAAAGAGAACATCATTCTGAATTCATCAAGGCATGTATACATATTAAAAGCATAGTATCAATAAAAGCATAGTTGTTTTGAAAAAAATTACTTTGCACAGTAGAGTAACTTAAAAACCATATTGAATTATATATTGTCTCCCTTGCCTATTGTCAGTATTATAATTAAAACTTAAAAGCAAAAACAATAAAATAGACTTTTTTAACATGGTAGAAGGGGTTTTCAATTTTATGGAACATTTTTATCATCAAACTTATCGTTTGCAATTGAAGTTATCTGTGCAGAATACACCATAGAAATCATTTATTTTTGTAATCTTACAGCCGAAATGTAAAATGAAATTTTTATTTCTAAAATAGAATCCTTTCTAAAATTGATAAATGTCTTGAGGGTAACATTTCTGTCGTTTTGAAGAAAAAGCATTCAAACCAATAAATTCTAAAGCGCTATAAAAATTGAGGTTGTGGAATTTCAAAAAAAGGCTTTTTGATATATTGAATTTCAAAGGTAGAAAGTGTTTGGTAGAATGTTAAATTGTATAGCTCGCAAAAATTCTATAAATTGAAAAATATACAATTTATTTTAAGACATATTGATCATCGACAGCTATCAAAAATTGAAAAGTCTACATCAGATAAAAACTACATGAAATTCAATGTTTTTAAATTGCCTATGTATTTCTGATATGTCAAAATATATTCATAAAAGTAACAACTAAACAATTGTAAGTTTTTTTTTGTATCCAATCTTTTGCATTTTCAATGCATTCATAATAAATGCAAATGCAATGTTTCTAGGACGCAATATCAGGGCGACATATTTCCACTAAAACATAGTTTCTAGAGAAAAAATGCCTCATTTGTGCAAAATACAAAATCTCATTTACGGATCGAAATGATGTTTTTCAATGCTCATTCGCCTTCCACCAAAAGAAATAAATAGCCACAATTTGAGAATTTTAAATACGGACGAAACTTTTAATTTCAATTTTATGTGCTATCTTACAGTCTTACTGTACTATCTTAAAATACAGTCAGTGCTTCGAAACAAATTAATATATATATATATATATATATATTAATTTGCAATAATAGCATAATAAACACAGAAAGGAAAAAAAGTTTTATTTACTGCACACAAGCTGCAAGTATATTAAACTCATAAAATAATTTAAAAATATAGAGAAAGCAACGAAAATGATAAAGATCAAGCAAAGAGAAGAAAAATTATTAACACACATTAAAAAACACTAATTTTAAATGATAGCTTTCTAGCTTCATGAAAAGTGATAAAATTAGTATTGCGTGAATGATTGAGTAAATGAGTGACGGCTATGCCTTTTATATACACAGATTATATTTAATACTCAACATACGTAATTACGTAATCAAAGACAAAATAACTATTTCTTTGAAACTAGGGTCACACATCATGAGATTCCCATCAAAAAATTTAAATTTCATGCAAATCAATGCTTGAAGTTCAGCATTGTTGAAATCAAGAATCTTTGCATATATCTATGAACTTGAGAGGACGCGTTACCACGGGAGAAACTTTTCGTCACAAAAGTATTTTAAAGTATTTTAAAAGAAATATTTTAAAAAAATTATTAATAATATATTAGCTCACCGGACCAAAAATTAGTCATCCTAGTGTGCAAGCCACGAGGAGTCGTTAGGTTTCCTTAGATGACGCAGTAGTCAAATGACGTACTCAACTGCGTACGCACTGCCTCAAAGTGGTCAATGGTAAGTAGCCATCAGTGAGATATTTTTGTTTTAAGCGGAAATTATGTATTAATATGGGTAAGTGTAAGGGTATGACAGAGTGGCGAAAAGGGTCAAGTGTGTTTGGCCGTGGCCATGGTCATACGCTGAATGAATGTGCTAGATTTGTTGGTGTTTCGCTGAGGACTGTGCAGCTTGTCTACAAGCAGTGGTGTAATACACTTTGATTCATTTAAATTCTATGTAGTATCTTACTGAAAAGAGTTGTCTGTACTTTGAAACGAACTGATAGCTTAAAAGCTGATTTAAAAAAATTATAAAACGTTTTTAGAAAATTGCCATTTCGGGGAGATTACTCATCTTTGATGAAAATAATTAGAATCAATAAATAACTCTCAATTTATGCTTGCTTATATAAGTTCAAATAATGCAGCATTAAAGTTTTCTTTCAAATATTAAAAAATAAAATCACTAGCGCTTTTCATTTCATTAAAACTTTATCTTATCCTCACATTGACATTTTGCATTGCTAAATATAGATAAAACCTAACAGTCATTAGGGTTACAAACTCACATTAGTTATGAAATAGCATATTATGAGCTTAAAAAATATTTATTTTTCATCGGACGAAATAGCGTTCAAAGAACAGCCTTTGTATAAACCTTAAAAGTTTTATTTGTCAAATATCCAAATCTCGAAGGAAACTCTTAAAATTTATATAAAGGATAAGCATAATCAAGATGATATATTATTATTTTGACACATAAGTGAATTTTTAAGGTAGAAATATATAATTTTTCGATTTCATTTAATTCAACTCTTAAAATAAGTATGGAAATTAAATTCAATTAGCAGAAGTGATTATAGATTTGAAATCAAAAAATATAAGCAAAACTTTTTGAGGTCGATAGGAACGATTCTTAATAATCGATAGGAACGAAGCACAAGCTGGGAATCGTATTGATTATAGGACTTTCATACAATCAGACAACAGGTCATTGTAGCTAATTAACCCCAGCTAAAGATCTGTAAAATGTATAAAAAATTCAATATTTTTATTGAATCAAATAAAAATTTCATTTCAATAGTTCGTAGGATTTATTTAAATGTAAATATTTAAGTGTGAATATTTAAGTGTGAATATTTAAATGTAAATATTGAGCAACTATGGCTTAGGGGATAGAGCGTTCGCCCTCCAACGAGGCGAACCGGGTTCGAATCCCAGTTATGGCTGGTCGACGCGAATTCCGCATCCGGCTTGCACCGACTACAGTGCTGACGTGAAATATCATCAGTGGAAGACGGATCATGAGTTAGAGTTCCCTTACCGTCAGGCTAACCGTGGGATGTTCTCGTGGTCTTCCTCTCCATGTTACGCAAATGCTGGTTAATTCCATCAAAAAGTCCTCCACGAAGGCAAATTTCGCCCAATACTTGATCCAGGTTCTTCCTTGTCTTCGGGATTGGATTCAAAATTACAGGACATCGGAGTTGAACATTAGTAGTCGTTCACCTAAAATTGGGTCGGCTGCTCTACGACGGTTATAAAATAAAATAAAATATAAAATGTAAATGTCAAAATGTTAATTTATGAATACAGAGTATTTCGTAAAGAATACTTTTAACTGACATTTTTAGAGCCTTTGTCAAAATCGAAGACAAAAAGTATCTGTATTGGATGACACTTACTAATATTAATGCCATGTTAAAATATCCTCACAATCTGACAAATCACTATCAAGTAAGCGGTTATGTAAAGCCTGTTTGAATTATGGTTAAAACTTTCAAACCACTTCTGTTGAATCCAGAAATTAAATGCATTTTGAGGCTACATTTCCTCAATAGTAGACGTGAAAATTCAAATTTCCAGTTAGTAGCCAGTGGCCGGTAGACTCTAATAGTCACTTTATCCTCAACTTTAATGAATCGATGACCGATCGATAGGTCCTTTTTCCTTCAATAGCCATTTTTTACAAACGTTTCTTTGTTTGGATTAAATTATATTTTTTAGAAAAAATTCAAATTAGACATAATCTACTGCTATAAAAACTCAATTCAACAATAAAAATAATATAAATATAATATAAATATTTGCTATATTTAGTTAAACATACTGACTTTAAAGAACTTTATTTTAATATTTGGGTTTGCAAAATATATTTCATGTATTCATTGCAACTTTGAAACATGTGAATTATTAAAGAATTCCTTTTTTTTCACGCGAATCTCTCCACAACAAATTGATGGATTCTGAAGGATCAAAATTTTGAATGAAGACATTAGACGTTTTAATAGAAATTCTGTTTTCCAGAGTTACTTTCAGCATTGTTTATCATTAAACGATTTCAAAAAAAGGAAAAATAGGGGAAAAAGTGTCCAGTTGTTTATTTAATTTAAGTCACTACTTTTTTTTATTAACTCGCCACGTGGCTAGTGGTAAACGGTTATTTTCAGATCTACTCAATGAGGATTTGTCGAATTTTAAAACAGTTTTGATTTTTATTTATTTAAATACAAATCTCCGTCCCTTAATGTTATTTCCTGCTTTGCTTTTTTTTAGCAAAGGTATTAAAAATATAATGGTAGTCATCATGCACACTGTGTATGTTCTAATGGACTAGATTGTCTTATCATTTCCCCACAAAAACTGGAGAAGAAAAACTTTCTTTCGTTTACGTTTAAGTTTCAGGGCAGAGTGATTACATCAGTAATTAACGGTGAAGCGTTTTATGATGCTGCTAGTAGATGGTTTTTTCTCGAAAAATTTAAATTCGCAGTGCTACTAATGTTTTAATCCATTTCCAATTAAACGGTCAATTGGAAAAAAATAAATGAAGACACTTGAAGTCATAAATTAAAATTCTTCCTATCCGGGAGAAAGTAAATACAGGTGAATATATTATATTTCACACTAATAAAACTTAACATTCACTTCTATTTTTTTAAAAAGTCTCGAATAAATTCAGGTTTTTATTTTCCTGATAAGTATCAGACTCGTAAAAGTTGTATCATTCTTAGAACCCATATTAAAAATTCCCCATAATTTTCAATTTGTTGAATTTTTTCTAAGAAAAGAACATTTTGAAATTCACAGGAAAGGAATTAAAGAAAAAATAAGATCTTTCAATTTTATTTTGAGTACTCATATTAAGAAATATCAAATAAATATATATTAATAAATTTTCCTTAAGTTTTATTTATTTATTAATATATTTACTTTGAGACACGCTGGCTCAGTAGTTAAAGCACGGAGCTGTCACAGTGCAGAACTGGAGTTCGATTCCCAGAGATGGCTAAAAGCTGACCCAGCTTCAGATTGATGGGTATCAGCTTGTCTTGGAAGTAAAGGCAGCCTGTGCGCAATGCTGACCAAATTGACAGCTCTTATGCTGTTCGTCATGAAATTGTGGAGCACTAACCAAAATGACGGTTACAATTTACTGTTATTCATTCATATTATAATAGTTTTTTACTCATTTCTATACACCATAGGTAAATTGAAAAATCCTTTGTGAAAATCATCGGCATTTTATAATAATATAATATAATATAATATCNTAAGATAATATAATATAATATAATATAACATAATATGGCAAGTCAATTAAAAAAGTTTCCTAAATTTAATTATCTACCTGTACGCCTTCGGATAAATTAGAATAAGTCCATAAAATACTTAATTTCAGAAAATTAAACCTTTTTCCTCCTTACCTTTTTTTTTCAAAAAAAATTTCAGTACATTTTTAAAATTTCGATGTCTTATGTTAAATTTGTTTAGATGACAAGAATGTTGAACAAAGTTGAAGGCCAACGTGTATCAATATTGTCGAGATAAAATATTGTGCATCATGCTACTACAGTATTACTACTGCCTCTGTAATGGTTCAATCACGAGTCTGATAAACAGCTGGCAAGTGGCATATCCTTCATGTACCAACAGTTAAAACAAAAATATCAAATGTCCTCTAAAAGTAATTAAAGCGCTAGTCTACATTGAGCTGTAATGCACTGTAACGTGCTGGACTACATTGAACTTCATTTATGTACACTGAGAAAAAAAATCTGGTAAAATTGTCACACCACATGACAATAACATTTCTGGTAAATAAAACCATAATTCTGGTTAATAAAACCAAAATGTAACCATTAATGGTTATATTTCGTAAATGTAATTGTCTAACGTATTTAAATTATTCAGTTGGTAATTTTTCCCTTCATACGGTAACGGTTTACGGGAAATTCTGGGTCTCAAAATTATATTTCTTATTACGACATATTTAATAAGAGACAGAATAAATGGTTTTTATGCCATTTTACAGAGTAAATGGTTTTTATGCCATGTTCTAAGATATCATTACAAAATTACCAAATATTACCACATTTTATCAGATATTATAAAGCTATATTTAATTGTTACTTTTACCAAAGCACTTCAATAAAAATTACCAAACTTTTCAGTGTTTTCACAGAGCCAGAAACATGGTAAATGCTACCATATTCTGGTCGTATTGGACATACTTTTTTTCTGAGTTTAACATGATTAATTATGCGTTTACAAGGAATCTAACGTATGTGGTTTAAGAACCCTAACTAACAAAATGTATCAAAGTCTAACAAACTTTCACCCCTTATCTAATGAACTAATCTAATAAAAATATCAACCTTTTCTAGAAACTGTGAAACTGGTTTTGAAATTTGGAATATAGCCTTTCTTGAAACTTGTCTGTAGTATGAAAATTACTTTGCTTAGTTTTTTTTAATGTCTAAAACTGATTTTAACATTCTTGAATAAATTTCACCCTACCTAGATATATTTCTCACATATTTTTTTAAGAATAAATTTTCATCTAATTTGCTGTTTACACAGAGTGCGTAGCTGCAAATTAATACGGTAGTCAAGAAAATTTTGTCTCAGTGGCTGTATTATTGTTGTTGTTGTTGTTCATTTACGTCGCACTAGAGCTGCACATTGGGCTATTGGCGACGGTCTGGGAAACATCCCTGCGGATGATCCGAAGACATGCCATCACAATTTTGATCCTCTGCAGAGGGGATGGCTCTCACGCTTCGGTAGCCCGACGACCTACACGCGAAGTCGAGCACTTTACGATACAACAGTTTAACGAGGACCAATACCACACACCCTCGGTCCCTACGCAGACTTATCCAAGTGGTCACCCACCCGCACACTGACCCTAGCCAGTGATGCTTGACTTCAGTGATCTGCTGGGAACCGTGTCTTAACAATCAGTCCACTGCGGGACCAGTGGCTGTATTAAAACAGTGGTGTATTAATGTAAAGCTTTTCTAATTGACTAAAAAGTTTCCTACTTTAACTTATAAATAAAACATAAGTATAGTAAGATCTAGTTATTAAACAGTTATACTTTAGAGTGCTGAAAAAATAAATTTATTTCAGAAAATCCTTCTAACTTTAATTATTATTTTGCGACCACATTGTGTGATCTTCCCTAACAACCATACAATTTGGCATCAATGAGATGGTGAAATTAAGATCAATATACCATGACAAAACTTCGGTGCCACTTATCATGTCATTATTCAAAAAAGGTCGTATTTACCGCTAATGACAGTATGTCTAATTTTAATGAAATCCTATTTATCAGAGATAGCAAAATTTTCATAATGCTTTTCTTACCATGATAAACTAAGCGTTTAATTCTAAGTAAAAACAAACTTAAACGCTTTTCCTTTTAAAAAAATTGAAACTATGTATTGGATACGTTGTCTGACATTCAAGATATACAGCGAACATTCAAAAAAATTTCATTCTTATTTACCATTTCATTTTTGTTTGCCATGATAAACTAAACGTTTAATTCTAAGCATGAATGGACTTAAAAACTTTTTTTTCAAATTTTTGAACTAAGTATTGGATAGAAAATGTGATATTCGATGTATTTGACGAGCATTCAGACCAATTTTATTCTTATTTACCATTTCATTTTTATTTACCAAGAAAAATTAAACGTTTAATTCAAAGCATGAATGGACTTAAAAACTTACTTTTTAAATTTCAAGCAAAATTATTGGTCACAATGTCTGACATTCTAGATATTTGACGGACATTATATAAAAACTTAACACTAAAATGGTAGAGACATTCTATTTACAACTCAGAACCATTAAGGTGAAAAAAATTCTATCAACTTTCTTCAATGGAGAGTTCTCTTTAAAAGTGAAACCTTCTTTAGTTCGACAAAGAAAGAAAGATAAGTTAAAAGTATAGAATCAATACTCAAAGCATGCTCAGTTGCGTTCAAAGAGGAACTACTGAAGTTGTTCTATATTTTCCCCATATACAATAGACCTTGGTGAATATGTATGTCTCAAGGGATTTCAACTTAGACCATGTGTGTGAATGGGGAATAAAAACCCTAGAGTCTGTTCTAGATGAAGTAATACTCTGGAAAAAACCCTAGAGTGACTGGTAAGCTTCTACTTTGTATTATAAAAATATCACTTTTAAGCTCTTTTTATACGGTAAACGTCTTTTGCGTTGAAATTTGTTTTTTCTTTTCATAGACTGTCAACTTTTCAAAATCGTGAGAAACATTTTACTTTTTTTTAACAAAACGGAAAAAAGGAACTTATTTGACAGAAAGAGATGCAATAAAAGAGATTGGAACTAAAAGAAGTAAACAAATTTTGATTTTATTTATTTTGTTGCTTACGTAGTCAAAGACAACACTGTTTTGTACATAAATGTTTATATTATACTGAAAAACTATTTATTTTTATCATTGTTTAGCTTTTATTCATCAATTTTATTCATTTACATTTTTTTGAACTTTTTATACATTCTACTAATAAGGGATTTATTAATTTCTGAGCGATCATATTCATAAACTATGATCGCTCTGGAGAGGTAGGGGCATGAAAAATTAGTGGAAAGCGATAATTAATCAATTGTACAACAAAATTGTAAGGAAGAAAAAAAAATTAAGTAATCAGGGATAAAGGAAGCAACAAAAAAATCATATATGGGTAAGTACTAATTTTTTTGTTATCGGTTGCAAACTGATATAAATAAGTACTAGTTACAAGAATCTGAAACTCATAGTATCAGATACATAATGATCTTAAATTAGATCCTAAGGTAAAAAATTATGAGTAGTGTGTTGTGAAAAAAAGTGAGGTGAAAAATTATTAGGTAAAATTTATATTGCTTCCATTAGAGATAAAAGTCTATATTGAATTTTTAAGCTTATTATCTTCAATTTTAATTATCTTGATTTCCAGACTCAAAAATAATTTTCGTAGTGAAATAAAACAAAATTTCATTTAAAATGAATTCAAAATTTTCAAAATTACAAATATTTTGCTAAAAAAAACATATTTAACATGTACTCATTTTCGTTACTATCAATAAAGCTGTAAAAATATAATAAATTCTCGTATATAACAGAAAACAAGTTGATATATTAATAACAACTGAAAAATGAACTAAATGGATTGATAAACAAAATTTAATTAGCTGGCAAAAAAAAATGAAACCTCTTCAGCTCATTCCAAAACAATTTATACAAACAAAGTAAAAACAAACATTCAAAATGAATTATAATAATTAGCTTTTCAGTAGCTGAATTCTTTTAAAAGTTTAAGACAAATTAAAATATCGTATGATTAATTTAATATAGAACAAAA
This sequence comes from Parasteatoda tepidariorum, assembly GCF_043381705.1. NCBI lineage: Eukaryota > Metazoa > Arthropoda > Arachnida > Araneae > Theridiidae > Parasteatoda > Parasteatoda tepidariorum. The sequence goes on from NC_092214.1 coordinate 63,799,621, forward strand.
ATGCAACTGCGCAGAAACTCAGTGTGTTGAAAATTTGCGACAAATCAAATATGCATCAAATTAATACTGAATAAAATCAAATCCAGTTAGTAAGAGGATACAAGTCGATACAAAATTATCCAAATTGATATATGATCCAAGTTGATATAAGACAATACAAGCCTATATAAGATCCATTTCCGTAATGGAGTTAGTTCACAATTATATGAATCCAAAATAAATACAAGATTTCACTTGATAAAAAAGAAATTATATTGACTTCAAAAATATATACTAGATGGAAATAAAAGCGACATGTTTCATAAGCTGAAAAATAGGCATCCATTCTTAAACTGAGAAAAAACAAAAGTCATTTGTCACTTGAAGTTGCCACCGAAAAATGGAAAATAAAAGTGAAAAGCAAAGCTAGAAAAATCACTGTGGTCGAAAGGGGCAAATCAAGGTAAAAAGTACTTTCACGTACTATGGAGAGGTAATGAGGAACTAATGTCATTAACAAGGAAATTCACATTCATATGAATGAAGCAAGATTCCAGGGCATCAAGATGAACTGATGTCACTGGAGTGGAAATAATTCTGGCATTGTCGAAATCTAATCGTAATGCCCTGGTCAACGTTGATACTAATGTAGATTCCCTGATTAACGACATTAGTTTCTCACCAACTCTTCATATCGAGTGGAAATGCGTTTTACCCTGATTTGTCTCTCTCGACCACATTGGCTTTTCTTGTTCTATTTTTCATCTTTATCTTTTATCACTCTCGACTACTGCTGTTTTTCTAGCTTTGCTTCTTACCTTTATTTTCCATTTTTCGCTCACAGCCTACATTTTATATTTCAATTCACTTTTGTTTCATCTCATTCACGTCTGGCAAAATCGTGATAATCCGCACCTATTTTTGACTTTTAAAATATGTCAACTTTTACTTCCATTTTGAAGCCAATGAAATTTTTTTAATTAAATAATACCTTAGGATTAATTATTCAATTATAGAATAATAGTCTATCTGACATGGTACTGCCAACTAGCTCCTAAAAAATGAAAGTATTTTTTTTTATTTTTTGGAATTATTTCTAGTTAAATTTATTCTCACAAGTACTTAGCACAAAATATTAGATACATTGCTACAGACCTATCTCCAACATTATATATATACAATATATATATATATATATTCCCTGTGAACCGGTTGTTGGTTGAGTACGCTGCCTCCTGCCATTTCATTCTTTCCTTCAACCTCAAAATGTGATAGCAAATATAATCAACATGGATAATGTATATGAAGAACTTTTGATAAATAGTACAGAAATGCAACAGCAGACCAATCATAAATAAAAAGGAAAGACATTCCTTCACCCCAGCTATAATTGGGGGTAAGGGGGGGGCAAACTAGATTTAAGAAGATCCGCTTGTGATGTGCCTTAATTTTTGCTTTTTCCTTTATGCAAAGGGACAGCACCCACCCTTAGGGGACCGGTTTACATTATGCCTATGGAAACTAGTCTTCTTCCCCTATGTATCTTTACTCTAAAGTGGCATCTTTATGTCATAAAATCCATGCATCATACTTAAAACCTATTTCATATAAACTCAAACTCAGATCACAGAACATTACTTTGAATAATAATCTTTCACTCACAGCAAATAGAATTCATATTTATTTGGTTGGACTTAAAACACACCAAAAGCCCTTACCGGTGTAATTAAGCCCTATAACTCAAAACAAATACAACAAATGTTAAAGTCCGTTATTGAGAAATCATCTTAAGGCTTATCTAAGACGGTTGACAAAATAATGTTAGATGTGAACTTCAAATATTAGTTTAAAACAATAAAACTAATAACTAAATCATTTCCTTTGATAACTGTTTGAAAAGATGTTAAAATGGTGTTATTTCTAAGCAAATACGTCATTAAGTGATTAATTATAACCGAGAAAGATATTTTCTTTGAAGTATCTAAAATAAGAGTTTATCATCTAATTTCTGAAGCATAATGCTAATTTAAATTCTTACACTGTCTCTTTACCAAAACTGAAGGCAGCATCCATATTCATAAGCTAACGAAATGAGCTTGAATTTTCAATGTATAATGATTTAACCAGAATAACTTAAATTTTAATGATAAAACTTATTGTATAACTTGTTTGATAAAAGGAGTAATATTTAATCATAACACACGTGTTAAGAATTCTTGTTAATGTTGCACTAGTCTTGGGTGAAAGAATTACCTAATTCCGGTCATGGATTCTTCATTAATAAATACTTATAAAATTATGTGTTCAAAGTTGTTTAACATAAATAGTTTGAAGTTCTTAAATAATCATAAATCTCTCAAGAGAGAACCTCTTGCTCATTTCATTCATTTAACTTTAACAGTTGATGATAAATTTTAAATAGTTTGTAAATTTTGGAAAAGTTAAAGAAATTAAATCGATCCTCAAATGACAAAAGCGATTAATATCAAACATTTTTATTATTAAAATATTGTTTGTTAGTTTTAAATATTTAAGCCACAAAAAATTTAAATTCGTTTTTTTTTTAAAATTCATATCAAACATTGCTTATTTAAATAGATGCAAACATATAGATTTTTGAATAAATTATTGCAAAATGTAATATTTTCGAAATATACATTCTGGAGTAAATAATCACACAAATAATTATATGCATTTCTTGATGTTTAATTAGTGAATTAAGTTGTTTTACAAATGTTGATTTTTTAGGACTTTTTTTTAAATTTTAAATATGCTAATATACAATGTATTAGTATGATAATGGCGCATAAAAGAAAACGAAAGACAGATGTTCCAAATCTGCAAACAAGTACATTTTTAGTAGACCAACACAAGATATAGAGAAATGTGTGGTTCATTATTTTATCTTGGCATCAAAAATGGTACTTTTTTACAGTACCGATACACCTATATGTTTTTAAATTCTTTATTTGTGACTCTCAAGTTAAATATATTTTCGCTCGCGGATATTAGTATAAAGATATTTATATTAATTATTAAACATGGGAACTAAACAAAAATATTGAAATCTGAGTGATTTTAATTAATGCATTCTTATTTAGTAAGTATTGAGATTTAGTTGTTTTAAAAACTATATTTCATATTTAAGCTAATCTGAACACTCTTGCTAATAGAAATTTACATTTTATGCATAAAATTTAGCGAAAAACTGAAATTTTTCCATCATTAACTAACATCATTATTTTCGAATTAATAACACTTTCTGCAATTTTTTATTCTTCATTTTTTTTGTTTGTTATATGATAAATTTTAACATAGTTTTCAATATAATTTCATTATGATTTTTATTATAATTTTTATTACAATATTATTTAGTAGAATATCAGTTTAAAAAAATAATTGTGAAAGTTTCATGAAGAGTTCGTTAATTGAAAATATTTTTCTTGCTGTTCTTCAAAGTATAAATTTTTTATTCATCGTAATTTGCCTTTGATTATTTGGTCTCTGATGTGTAATTTTAGAAACCTTATTAATAAGAAATTTAATAGGAATTATGCTTCACAAAATATCCCTAATAATTTTTTAAACCCTGAAATACATAACCAGAGTTACTTCTGTCATAGCATTTTATGCGTGTAACTTTAACAAAAATATTGGTAAATTTTAGCTGTGCTAAAAGAAAAAAAAAACTTGGACTATTTTGACTTTCTAAATGGATAGTTCAGTAGACTAGCTAGTGGAAGAACTTATTACAAGATAATTTGAAAATATCTAATTATCCATTTAGAGTATGTAATATTAATTTATTCTACTAGTAGGGCAGTTTCATTAGTTGAAAAAAAGAGCTTACTGAAATGACATATTATCGAGTAAAAACTATTGAACACTTCAACCATTAGAGAAAAAATATTTTTACGGATATTTTGAGGTCTTCCAAGTTTCCAAAATTAAAAGCTTTTCATGATCAGTAATAGATGCAGAATAATGTTTTAATCTTCAGAAATTTTAATAATAATTTTTTTAAATATTTAAAGATGTTTTGTAAGTAGTTTCCTATTTATAGGCACTAATTCATAAAATTAAGTGATCTTTCAAATTCGGTCAAAAAACTTCAGAAGAATTGAACAAGTCTTATTAAATCTTAGTGGGAATATACATTGTAAGAAATTGCGGTAAAAATATATTCATTTTCCATTTTTACCGGAATATGTTACGGAACAAAAATCTGATATACCGTAATTTTTACAGTAATAATTATACTAAAACCAATGAATCACTCTAATTAAATAAATATTACTGTAAAAATTACTGTATAATATTTACGATAAAAGGGATTTAAAGGTAAATTGGATTTCACGGATGATGCACCCATAGTGCCAAGATTTTATACCGCGATTTGATCCGGAATTCTTTACAGTGTTGGTTGACACAATAAAGAAAGTAATAATAATTGAATAATTATAAGACACACCCTTGATCATTCATCTGGTCTCATATCGTGACTTTATACCACTCGTTTAGAAATGCTCTTTTTCAAGACCTGGGTGGTTTCAGGTAGTAAGTTGTCAATTAGAACTGCTTTTCCCAAACTGACCCAGAAATAAACCATAGATTTAAGATCTGATTGATGAGTCCATCCAGTGAATATCTTCATATTCCAGAAGCTACCCAGACGGTGGATTAGTAAAATCTTCACCTGCCACACATTGGAAAATTGTACACTAAAAGTACACTTTTAGAGTTACAGCAATGGAATTGGACAAGGTTTCGATTTCTCGTGTTTAAGGCAGGGTGTCACATCAGCTTGCATTTTCTCCAATCATGTCTTACACTGTAAAAAATTCCTGATGAAAATTATGGTAAGAAGTACTAGTACCCTGGGTGCATAGTTCGTAAAATCCATTTTACTGCAAAAGTTATTTTAACCGTAAAAATTTATACTGTACTTTTTACAGTATTAGTTGATTAGAGTGATTAAGTGATTTTGTGGTAAACACTACTGTACATAAAAAGTACGGTATCAGACTATTTGTTCCGTAAAATTTTACAAGAACAAAGGATTTTACAGTAAGAAGTACCGGCACCAAATGAGCCGGTATTTTTTACTGTAATTTGATCGAGAATTTTTTACAGTACAGTATAGTGGTTCGGAATTCACTAAAAATATATTGCCCATGGTGAATTCTGGGCCAGAAAACTCGCATTGGTGAGGAATCCTGACAAAGAATATAAAGATATACTACTATTTACCCTCCGAAATGAATTCTTGTATTTATAAGTGCACATAGCCCCAAATTGTTGCATTTATATAGCACCAAAGCACCAAAAAGTTCGGTTATTTTTACTGAAGCGCATTGATCATGATTATTCTGAAATTAACAATAAAATATGGTTTTTTAATCTGTGATAAAATTAGATAAATGTCGAAAAAATTTATAATTTAATATATATTAGTGTATGTTATAAATATCATTTATTCATTATATTATATTATATCATTTATTCATCATATTAATTATATTATCATTTTTCTTCTCAGCTATGAATTTTTTATTAAATGTGTGGAAATAAGAACTATAACTATGAAAACCAGAATTTCAGGTAAATCATTACCATATGAGCGGGAAAACTATAAATTAAAGGTTTAAATACCGTATATTTTGGTTTTTAATGTCAAAATTATGTTTTTTTTTCACCAGAAATGTCATTACCTTGCAAGAATAATTTTAACAAGTTTTTTTCTCCGTGTACAAATAGCGTTTATCGGAGAACACCTATTAAAAGTACCGTTTACGCAACCCACTGAATGTCTCATTAATAAGTTAAATTTTGTTAATGAAAATCACACAACTGTTGAAATTCTTTCGTTATCTCAAAATGGAGAAATCTATACATATTATCAATATCAACGATTGAAGACAAAAATAAATCGTGTTTGCAATCACGCAAATCTTGTCTGTCTATTTCAAGAGAAAGAAAAGGCACTTTTTGTGAAAGAAAACATTTGAGTGCAACAAATACAACCATCAAGACAAGTTGAGTGACCATTCAGTAGTGCTGCGTGATCACTACTTATATACGTGCTTCAAAGAGTAAAGAGGCGGCCTCACAAAATTCCTTTCGCCCATCAATCATTCGATTCAATCTCAGGTTTTCTTCTTTTTTCTGTTAGGTACAGAATAGAAAGAAAGAAAAAAAACTCATTTATTTGAAAGGAAACCTATATGATCGATAATAGCCCTTAATGTATGCTATGAAAGGCATAGCGCACGTCAAGAAGTGTAGGTGATTAATAATTTATTATCTATCTTAAATTAAATGCTTTTGATTTGAGCTATATAGAGAATCAAAAGCGTATTTTATCTGTAATATGGCCAGATGTTTAAATATTATGTTCTGCAACATCTTTTGTTTTGATTTCAAATAGATTACATATTATCCTGAAATTTAAATAAGTCAACTATCAATTATTGTGGTAATTGAATTGATTTTGATCGGGTGGCTGAAGACACAGACCGACCGATTGTTAAGAAGTGAAAATGATTAATAATTTTTTTACCCACCTTTAATTAAATGTTGTTGATTTGAGTTAATAGAGAATCTAGCACTTATTTTAACTGTAATATGGCCAGAAGTTTGAATGTTGCATCTTTCTGTTGCATCGTTTGCTATTAGTAATTGTTCAAATAGTTTATTTATACTAAATTTTTACCACTTGCCTGTGAAATATATTTGAGAAAAACGTTCTAAAATTAGGAAAAAAAAACGTATCTTTAATTTTGTTCATTATTATCCTCAAAATTGTTAGAAAAAGATTATTAAAAAAAATTAAGCGAAATTACTACTATATTCAATATTTTCACCCATATGAGAAATGCTAATAATCTGCAGCAATTTTTGCTAAGATCATAGCAAAATAAATCAAATGACATATTTTTCAAGATAAATATCATTAACTAATACAACAGTATTTTTTATTTTCATCAACTGTCATGAATTGAATATCCATCAGATTCCTTTGAACTGCAAATTTTAAAAATCCCACTTTTCGCGGGATAATTAAAAAAACAAGTACTGCCATCTATTGGGAAAATGGAAAATTACATGTTATGAATTGAACGACTTGAGCTCGTGATCATGGAATTAAAACATCGATTCAGGTCGGGCATTCTGAAATCGGGACATTTGTGCTGTCTCGTCAATTATCAGTTATTGTGGTAATCTAATTATTTTTGCTCAGGTGGCTGAAAACAAAAATCATCCGACTATCAAAAAGAGAAAGTGATTAATAATTTGTTGTTATAGAGAACTGATATAGAGATATAGAGATATTTTTTTAACTTCTGATATAGAGAACCTAACACTTATTTCAGCTTTAATATGAACTGACATTCTAAATTGCTGATATGTCAACTATCAATTATTGTGTTAATAGAACTATAATTTGTACTGACCGCTATAGTTAAAAAAAAATGAATTAACTTTTAGAAATAAAACTGCCATTTTGAAAATTACTTCGTCTCATACCTACTTGGTTTCTAACGGAATACCGAAGTCTCAAATATTTAACAAAACTAGTTGCTAGCTTCATACTTTGGACATATTTCGTCTTCTTAAGCAAGTAACGATAGTTATTTCCTCAATTTGACGAATTGTTCGCTCGAAAACTGGCAGCAGAGCATATTATCATTTTTGAGTATTCAATTTTTTGCAGTATGGAAAGAAAAGAGCAGTTTGTAATAATTACTCCTAAATTACTGATTTTAACACTTATTTTAAAAAATGAATCAATTTTATGTAGAATGATTCAATTAATAAAAAAAATTAAAACTTTCTTAAGGTTGCGTAAAGGTCATACTAAAATCATCAGGGTTAATGATTGAAGAGTGAAATAAAACTGAGAAGTTGAAGCAGAATCTTTTTTTATAATTCTGATCTCCATCACTACGGAGTTTTCCTGGGCAGTCTCTTCATTTCCAAAACCCATTTTGTTTCACTATCATGAAGATGATTAACTTATTATAATATATTTAAGACCCCTAGTCTTAACCTCACTCTGCCCTGTCAGCCTCAGCCATTCTCGTCTCATCGCCACAGTGATGCCACAACATTACATATTTCCGAGCCTTTAAATTTTCTTTATTTCTTTAAACTTTTTTTTTAATCATTCTTCACCGAATTTTAATGAAATTCAACCAATTATTTAATTTTTATTACATTTTATAAAAAGCGAGTATAAAATATTTTATTATTTTCTTATATATCAATGTAACGGCTAACTTTTTGTTTCAATACTAATGTAAGATTCATTAATTCACTGTCGCGACTAAATCGAAAACAAAAATCTATTTATAACTCCGTATTCTTTATTTCTTACTACAAAAATGTTTCAGTTACATGGTTATTCTAGTTCTAACAGTCTTTTCGGCTATTCGTTTTCGCCAAATTATTTTCAAATTTAATATTAATTGGTTGGCTTTATTTTTGACTATGTTATTTTTCTATAAATCACCAACCATAGATCTCTTCCCTTGCTCCTAACTGTCTGTCGGGAACAATTCAATCATTTTTTCATTTTGGCTCTTGTTTAGTCATGGGAGATTTATCTCAAATGTCCCGTCTTTATTGATAATATTATGCAAAATTTATTTAACTCAGAAAGTCTTATGGATAAAATCATAATTTGTATCTCGTGATCTACAAAAACTACTAAATAAATTTTTTATTATAATCATGATCCAGTTTTCATCTTTAACTCTCATTTTCATTATCGTGTTTTCCTCATAATCTTCAATTAGACAATTATACCATTTAACTCCAACCACACCTGATTTCGTCTTTGTAGCCACCTGCCCATAATATTTATAAATTTCTGTGGTATGGAATTTACCATAATTTGTCCTTAATAATTGAGAGCGACGAAGTTTAAGTAGAGTGCAACGTAATATTCAAACCATTGCTTGAGTGTATTTCCGAGTGTAAATACATGTTGGACAGTACATTTACCAGAACTATATCCATCCTGTTCTGTTCTAAGAATACGTTCAACTTCATTTTTTATTCTATTTGCAATAATTTTACCAAAAGACTTACATTTACCAAAAATAATCAGCTCACACTCCGTCAATATTCGCTTTTTGATAAATTTCCATTTCCTGTTGTTTTTACAATCACTGTATTCTTCCACTAATCTGAAACATTTTTCGGTTTCCCATACCTTATTGAAAAGCCTAAGTAATACCTTGATCGATTGTTTTTCACAGATATTTAAGAGTTCAGCTGTGTTATCATTTCCACAGGCTTTGTTTGAATTTTGTGCAGAGCAACTTTGAAGCAAAATAGCTTCAACATAAATGTTTAGCATATGATTTACATTTAATGTTTTTTTAGGTATTTGGAGCTGATCAAAGGATTCTATATGACAGACATTTAAAAAAATTTAAAAATGCTCTTTTCGTCTTTATTTTATGTCAACATACGAAGTAAGAATTTATCAATTTTTCTCTTCACTGAGTAATTCGCGTTTCCCTTCCTACCACTTATTTGTTTGCTAATTCAGTATAATTTTCAACTTTGACCTCTATCATCGGCCCTTTGGGACTCTTTTTTTTTTTTTTTTTTTTTTTTTTTTTTTTTTTTTTTTTTTTTTTTTTTGCTAGACCATTGAAAAACCTATCCCCTATCAGCTCTAGCTGCTTTTTTGACACTCCTATTCATTTCTCGGTACTGTTTCATAAATGACTTGCACAGTCTTTCAGATTCCGTTCCTTAAGATCTTAAATTTCTTTCTCTTCCCAATTTTATTCAATGTATTTGTAGCGTATCTACCACTACAAAATTACAACTACAATTCACTAGCGTATAAGACATGTTAACTCGACTTTATGTCGGGGTACATTTTCATAGATGACTGTTGACATTGTCGATAACAACTCTCCCCACATTGGTGACTTTCGGACGTGATGTGAACACGCCTACCTTGACAGTAACGCCCATTGCGATATGAGCACGCCTATCTTAACAGTAACGCCTACTTTCGATGGATGGTTCACATTGAACAGTTGACTTGCTACTTGGGACTGCGACATTGTCCTCCTCGTGCAGTTACTTCTCAATCTCGATCACGTCCGGGTCACCAATTGTAAGTGTTTCGGTGATGGGAATGTAAGACGTCAAATGAAGCAATATTGCAATGAAGCATCCTCTTTAATAGTAAAAGATAACTAACCATCAAGAAACTGACAAACTCCAATTAACAAGTTATTCGTTAAAAAAACATTTAAAAGTTGTTATTAAAAGAACAATTAAGACTTAAACTTTCGATTGTAAACATCTCATACTGCAGGTGGGCGTCACCGGGTAGAAACGGAATATCGGTACGAAGTCTCGGACGCTGCACAACAACCCTCACGAAGGTAGAACGGTAGAAATAACGAGAACCTGGGTACTTTAACCCATTCATCGGAGTTGAATAGATCTAAGATGTTGCTTCAGTCACTAAGGAATCTGAAAATAAAAGAAAAAAAGTGATCACAGCAAGCTGTGATCGGAATCGTGGAAAAGGCAAAATCCTGTTGGATTAGGCAGGGACACCGGAGATGAGGGATTGGAGCATCGTCACAAGTTCGGCGTTCTGGAGTAGCTCTTGCGTCTCTTTAAAGATGAGGAGTAGTCTTGTGGCCTTGTTCGTGATGTTTGTCGGTTTCTTCCCTTAAGACTTTTTGGGACGTTTACTGCATCGTGCATCCGCGCAGGAACTATTCCGGTTCGTCCTCCTACCTTCGGTCCTCGATCCTTCTACCTCGGTTTTTCATGCTATCTTAGCTGTCGCAACCAACAGCCTCTACAGTATTCTTATCTATTTTACTTTTCATTTTACCAATTATATCATTTGCAGCTGAATTTAAAGCATCTTTAAGAGCTGTGGTTGGAAGTTGTGCTCTACAAGTAGTAAAAGCACTATATTCGCTACTTTAGTTCGTAACTGGTAGTGCAGTATGCTACTTTTTTTTCATTAGAAAAGGTAGTGTAGTGAGTAGTGAGATACAAAAAACAGTAGTTAGAAGCGATTCTTGACAACTACTTTAAACGTTAGTTTAGTAACTGCTCCACCGTGATTAATTTTTCGAATTAGATGGGTACAAATCTTAGTTGGCCCGTTAATGGATGCAATAAGAATGACCCTGTGACTGAAGCCGAGTGTTAACAGAAATTACGATACTTATAACTTTCGCCTATAACTAATATTTAAACTAGCCATTATAATTAATAGGTAATTAATCACACTTTCACTTGCGAATTACTTGTTACTTAATTTAATTAATAAGTAACACATTTAATAATTATTTATTAAATATATCAAGTAATTACTAAATGTGCTATTAATAAATATTAATGACTAATAATTATTGATTTATTCAAAAATATTAAATTTTTATTCATATTTTAGATATAATTTAATAAAAAAATTATATCTAAAATGTGTTTTACAATTTTTAAACTCATGAAACTTTGGTGTTATTTCAAAGGGAACGAACATATTTTCGATGTACTTAATTTCTCAGAGGAAATAAAAAAGCATTAAACTATTTAAAAATTTTAAGCATTTGATAATTTTACTTTTATCAAATTAAATAATCGTTGTCGAGAAAGGCATAAAAAGTTGAAACCTGAATAAACAAATTTTCGCGAAAAAATTTTTTTTAGACAAACTGTCTTATGTAAACATGAATAAATATTTCTTAATTATTCCCTTATATTTAATGTAAGTAAGTCTCCTTAAAGTAGTGAAGTAGTTATTACAATTTCAAAGTAGTCTATAGCCCCTACGTTTAAAAAAATGTAACTGTAGTTAACTACATTTGTAACAAAGTAGTAGTAAACTACAAAAATAATGTAGCTTTTCCGACCACTGTTTAAGACCTTTCTAATTAGGGAATGTTAAAAAAAATGGTATTAAATCTTATCTGAGATGTGCGATGATGTTAAACGTCACGTAATAAACAAATCACTTAACATGCTAATGAACAAAGTGCATCATTATTGTCCAGAAACGCATAAAAACGATTTATGCACCGTAAAAAGTTTTGTTCCACAACACCAGGAACCAAGAATAGTTAATGGTGTAGTGAAGCAGCTGGAATGTTCTTTTACACTACTTGGTGTGAAGTAGCCGTCAATAATTTTTAGTGGTGTTCCACAGCACTAAGAACCGAGAATAAATCCTGATGTAGTGAAACACCTAGAATGCTCCTTTACACTACTTGGTATGAAGTAGCCGTCATTATGTTCGTATTCAGTAATACTAAATTTTATAATTACAGTAAGAAAAAATGCACGTAAATTTAGTACATATTTTTACGAGACAATCTAAAGTAAGAATCAGTAATTTAGGGCGTGCAAATACACTAATTCTTAAAATAAAATTAGTTTGTAAATCAAGCATACGCGTAGCACAGAGAGAATGTTCTGACGAAGTCGAACTAAGCTTAACAGACAACTGCTACAAGTAGTGAAAGTAATAGTTAGAAATTATAGCTTAGAAAATTTTTTAATATAGTTTATAGAGTCTTACAAATTAAGGTATTAATATTTTTATCACACAATTAAAAACAAACATATTTTATCGGTGTACCTAGTTACTGTAGATGAAAAGCAAAATTGAAAACAATCACAACTACTAGCCAACTCGTTATCGATTATAAACAATTACATATGATGACCAAAATGCATTAAGTAAAGGCGCGTGATCTTGTTTCAAACTTTTTGCATCTTGGGTATTTAGAGTTTTCATATACCATTTAAATTGTATATGAAAGCTCGATTTGATGTTAACTTGAAAAAAGTGCACCTTCACATATCAAATTTGGAAAGATATTGTACCACAGTTTTTACCATATAATGTCAAATTCATTGCTTCATTATTTAATAAAAATATATCTCTATTTCTGTATTTCCTAAAAAGATCGACTGCATTTGAAATTTAACGTGTTAAAACCATTACATAAATTAAATTTAAAAATTGATTTATTAATTATTAATTAATTAAAAATAATTTATTAATTGATTAATTATATTTATTATATTTATTACTTATTAATAAAAAATAATTATTTTAAATATTTTACTGTAGAAAATAAGTGATTTGTTTTTCGTTTTTAAAGCAATTGAAGCAAGTGGGCAGTAATGCAATAAAAAGTCTTCCAAGAATTTGAGAAAGTTTCGATGCATATTAAATTAAATCTCCTCTTCTTGTTTGTAACTCTGCTCATTAAAATAACTCTCTTTTTCACCCTGCAAATCAAATCTCCCTTATTTCCAAACTAATTATAATACATATTCTAGTGATTTGTCTTCATATAAAATACACTATTCATGTTTATGAATTCATGCCTTTTGGGTAATACTAAACATAAATAACTTCTGATAAACAGAAAAACTTTTGCACTTCATATATTTATGTGATGACTGACTATTTTCCGATTTCTCTTTGTTGAGACTAAAACATTATGCAATGTTTTATGTATTATTATTGATTTATATTCGTAACAAAATTCTCATCCATGCTTCTTTCAAAAGTTCATGGGATAAATCATCTGAGAAGTTTCAGGAGTTACGCATTTTTATCAGCAAATGTAATTTCAATTCACGCGAAAAATATATTTCCGTTTGCTCAGTTCCTTTTGTGATTTTGATTTGTATGAGATCTTCAAGTAGCTTTTGAAATATAAAATTTCAGAATTAATCTTTTTTGAATAAAATATTATAGTGGATATTTTAATGCTCATTTTTATTAAATGAGATATTTGAAAATTATAAGAAATTAAGAAATTATTAAATAAATTAAGCAATTATTAAATATATTATATTTATAAATATTAATTTATCTAATAATAAGTGACTAATAATTACCGATTTATTTAAAAACATGACATTTTTATTTATATTTTAGACATTATTAAATAAAAAAATTATATCTAAAATGTATTTTACAATTTTGAAAAATTATCATTCTATCGTATAGTTCAAAACATAATGTAAAGGAAAATTATTCGGAATGTACTGCATACATTTATCAATTTTAAACAGCTTAACTCTTTAACATGAACCTTAAATTATTTAAATGAAAAACTTGGAGCAAATGTTTCATAAAGCTTCTATGATAATCTACGTATTAGTTTCTATAGAGAGAGGTAAGTTAAATCGCATCTCATAACATTGAAAAATTCTGAGTATCTGAAGACGGTATTTATAACATCACAGCAATAGTTAGCATCCGAAGCATTGAAATAATGTCTGGATCAGAGAAATAAATTTTTGGGCATAAATTTGTAAAATTATTGGGAGGAATTTTTTTTGTAAATCTGTTACTTAGAATGAATTTATTTTTGTGAATCGCATTTTTATATGAAAAAATTAGTATGGGTATTATTAGTATTATATTATCATTAGTATTATATTATGATTAGTATTATATTATGATTAGTATTATATTATGATTAGTATTATGATTAGTATTATATTATGATTAATATTATGATTAGTATTATGATTAGTATTATATAATGATAAGTATTATCATTAGTATTAGTATTTTATGGAAGTTCAAGCTACGGAAAGATAAAGGTAGATTATTTAAATTGATGAAAGTTTTGATCTTTTTCAAAACCTGGAACAGTAGTACAGTCTGCAAAATATTAAATAAAGCATATTTTAAACTTTTATTGTAATAATCAGATGATCGCATTCTAAGATGCAAGATTCATTGTTCAAGGAACTGATTTTAAAAAAGAGTAAATTAATTTTAGTTCGATCAGACAATATTGAGTTGCGAAATTCGACGTAAAACCTATTTTGTTAGTATGAAATTACCCTTCCTTTATGACGGATTTGGAGTTTAGAGTTTCAAAATAATTAAAAATATGTCCCAAATAACTAGGTCAGGTTGAGCAGTCAAAATTTTACCCCTTAATATTAATTTAACTTTTTGTGTATTTTGCTATATCTCTTGAATTAATTCTAATAATCTCTAATTACAAACTTTTTGCGCACAATTTGCAAAATTAATTTAGCTGAAGAAAATTCCATGCAAAAATTACGTTTTATAACTGCTTATTGCTTTTAACTATCTAATTTACTAATGGTTTAAAAACGCTGATTAAAAAAATATTTTTGCATCATATTGATCTGCATAGTTTTAAACGACAAAGCCTCAAACTTAATGGGAATTGATCAAACAGTTATTGAAAAATAAAAATTGAAAAATTCTGTTCGACCGATTTCTATCAAGTTTTGCTATTTAAAATTATATAGTTAAAATAATGTAGAGATGTGTATCCAAAACAACTTAAAATACTTTTGATAAAAATTAAATTTAATAAGAAAGAGTACGGTTTGTGATCTGATTTCGTAACTTACATTATCGTCTTATCAAATTAATTAGCATATTTTAAATCATAATCATGGACCATTAAGATTAAATCTTATTGATTAGTGACAAAGTTATTATTAGGTCAAATATTAAGATATTCTGCTCTTTATTTTGTGCACTGCTCTAATGTTCAAATTGCAAACATAGCATTGATAAAAATTAGTGGTTAAAACTACCAGAATATGGCAAAGTTTACCTTATGCCTGACTCTATGAGAACACTAAAACTCTCTGTAATTTTTACCGAGGTAATGAGTTTGGTAAATTTAACAGTAAAATATGCTTTTATAACATGTTATAAAATTTGGAAATTTCATCATGATACCTTTGAAATGGCATAAAAACCACTTATTTGGTTAAATTTAGTTTTCAGTTTCGTATTTTGTTTTTACCACATGTGTTTTAATAAGAACTATAATTTTGAAAACCAGGAACTTCGGAAAACCGTTGGAATTCTTAAATGAATGGTTTAAATGCCGTATATATGTATATATACATATTTTAAAACCAAAAATATCATTACTAAACAGAATGATAATTTTACCTGAATTTTTTCTCAGTGAGGTACAACAAAGAGACATGTTACAAGGTACAACATATGCATAATTTTTAATAATTTAGATTTATTTTTCTGTATATTTCAAGAGAATGCATTTTAATTTGCTGTAAATACAGAAAATGTTTTATTTTATGACATAAACTTGTTGAACTTGTTATAAGACATAAAATACTTTGGATCAATAAAAAAAATTTCTTTGTTTTTTTTTAGTTAGTCCAAAACATTTTTAGCATAATCCAAAACATTTCTTAGCTTAACTAACTTTCAAAAAAGTTTTTTAATTTGTTACATAAAGAATTTTAATTTTGTCTGCGTAAAAATGTAATTCGATATATCCTCGTTGGTTGAAGTTTTGAATTACAATAAATTATTTTAATAAAGTTAAGAAATTCAATTCTTTTGAACGGTGCGTAAGCAGTGATAAAGGCATATAAAAGTCTTATTATTTGAGTCTAGTGGATTTTTTTTAATGTATCTAAAAGGAAAAGAAATACATTTTGGAAGTATCCTACATAGAGAAAAATTCAAGTTGTTTTTAAATAAAATAAAAATAAAAAAGCGTTATAAAAAATGTAGTTTTCAACTGAATGGATTATCCATTGATTTGGGCAATGGAGCAAAAACGCTTAATTTTTTTTTATAAAATATTATTTTTTAATGCCCAACATTTTTTTCTGCTTTAATGAATGTAATTTAAACACATTTCAATGAAAACAGTACCACATTTTGCGTAATTTTTGCACTTCGGCTAAAATGGATTATGCCAGTGTTTCCCAAAGTGTGGTACGCGTACCCCCAGGCGCACGGGAACATTTTAGCGGGGGTACGCGTTCTTATGCGAAATATCTTGCAACAAACGAAAATTTCAAAAGATTTTACTTAAAAATAAAGCTGGCCATTAATATTTAAGATAACGTATTTTTCTATTGGCGATTTTTTGCAGAGTTAACAGTTAATAATTAGTGGTATCAACAGTCAGTTATGATTTTTAACTTTTGTGCACTTTTTTATAGTAAAAAATACATAATTTTCTTTTAGTGGTACACAACGTTATGAAAAATTTAGAAAGGGTTCACAAAAGTCATAAGTTTGGGATACATTTGGTTAGGCGGTTCTCAGAATATTTACAATGTATGAACCTTGTTCTAATTCATTATTTTAGTAATTCTCTCTGTAAAATGAACATGTTGAAATTATGTTTCTTTCATAATTTCAGTACATATTTTTATTTAACGCATAAAAAATATCCCTTATCATTGATCAATATCTAATTATCTGTCTTTTAATGCTTATAATGACAGGTAAAAGCACCATTACTAAAATAATTACAAATATCGCGTTTTTTTTTCATCATAGTCTACTTTTATTGCCATGGAAGTCTATGACTATTGTTCGGGAAAATAGGTTTTTTTATGTCATATTGATTCGATATTAGCAATATCTACTAAGTTCAAACAAAAAAGAAATCATTGTTTACTTGAACATTCCAAGATTCACTTCAATATCCAATAAAACACCCACTTCTAAACCAATTACATGCTCCTCTCAAGAATGCGAAGTTTGTTAGGCTCAGAAATTCTTCTAATTCTACCTAAATATCAATTTCAATCATTGTTGTAGCCAAGAAAATGAAGAAAAGAATGCCTTTTCAGCCATTGTCAAAGTACTTTTTTTCCCGCTTGCATTTTTTTTTCGAAAATAAATAAAAAGCTCTCTTTCAAAAACCCATTTTTATTTGATGTTCGTCTTTAGAAACAAAAGGTGATACGCATGACTCCCCCAAAGGTCCATCTCACACAAACTTTTAAAATCTTCCAAAGAAGTTTGTCGTTTTTGAAGCGTAAATAGAAAGCGCAGTTCTTGTGATACGTTAATTAGTTTTTTGTCAACGTATATTGTAGATAATTTTATATTGTTGATGGAAAGCGGAGAAAGGTTAGGTTGATGTTAGAAAATTTATACCAGAAATTACTCAAGCATTAAATTTCACTATTTTACAGTAGCATAATCAAATTTTTTTCACAAAGATAATGATCGCGTTGAAAAATTGAATTAACTTCTAAAACGCGTCTTTTATTATACAAAACTGCACACCAACTTTGTCAGAGTTATATTTTTCAAAGAAGTGCGTTGTTTAATTAACATAAGAATTATTAAAACAACAACTTAAAAAATAGTTGCATTTATAATTTATAATTTCAAAACAATAATTCATGATGTATATAAAAATTCTTGTTTTTCTCTTTTCCTTTTTTTTTTGGATGAGTAAGATTGCTAATAAAGATTTAAATACTTTTTCACGCATAAGTAATTGTATTCTTTTAAAATATACCTATGTTTTAAGTTTTTATTATAAAATTTAAGACAAAGTTTCGCAATAATTATTTACATTTAATAAAATGTTTAAGAAAGGGGGAAATTAATTTTTGTAAGAATCAACTTAGGTTAAATATTCTTGTGATAAGTTATGATACTGTTCTTGCGATACGCTAATGAGTTTTTTTGTCAATGTATAGTGCAGATAATTTAATTCTGTTAATGAAAAAACGGAGAAAGGTTAGGTTATTGTTAGAAGGGGAAATTTAATTTTGCTAGGAATCAACTTAGCTGAAATATTCTCGAGATACGTTATGATACTGTTCTTGTGATGCGCTAATTACTTTATTGTTAACGTATAGTGCAGATAATTTTAAATTGTTGATGGAAAACGGAAAAAAGTCAAGTTATTGTTAGGAAATTTATATCAGAAATTACTCAAACATTAAATTTCACACTTTCAGAGTAGCGATATCAAATTTTTTCACAAAGATATTGATCACGTTTAAAAATTGAAATAAATTCTAAAATTTTTCTTTTATACTCAAAAAGGCACACAAATTATGCTAATGTAATATTTTTTGAAACAAGTGTATTGTTTAATTAACACAAGAATCCTTAAACCAATAGCTTAAAAACAGTTCCATTTCAAATTTATAGTTTCAAAACTATAATTCTTGGTACATTTAAATTATTTTTTGTTTTAATATTATTTTGGATATGTAAAGTTACTAAATAGAGATCTGAAATTGATTTTAACTTTGTTTGCTCAACTGTTATTTTATTTTTTTAAGTATACTAGTGTCTTAAGTAATCAAGAAATTTAAGGCAAAATTTCACAATTGTTACTTACATTTAAAAAAAATTTTATTTAAAGAGAAAAGTAACTTGGCTTGGGATCTATGTAGCTAAAATGTCCAGTGATAAGTAATAATACAGTTCTGAAGATGCGCTAATTTTCTTTTTTCTATAACGTTTAGTGCGAATAAATTTATATTGTTGATTGTAAAACTAAGAAAGGTTACGTTGATGCTGTAAAATCTAAAGCACAAATCTGTACTTGCTGGTTCATTTGAATGCACCAACAAGTACATATAGTAAATATACCAACAAGGACAAGTAATTTTTTCTATAATCTTCAGGATAAGTAAAATTACTCACTTTATATAGATTAAATGTTCAGTGTTACAGCTAGCTGCGTTGTTTTAAAATTTTCAATGTTTCTAAGTATTCTTTAAAAAGTTTTAGTTAAATAAGCAAGTTTTATTTACATTTGATGAAATGCAAAATTATGGGGAAAATTAATTTTCCTAGGGTAAGGCTAAGCTATAAAGCGTGGCATAATTAAGATATAAAGTTAAAGCTTCAAGACAACTTAATATGTTAATTAAGCTTAATGTCAAAATATCTTGATAAACTTAATAAGATTAAAATCTTAGTTTCACAATCCATTAATGGAACCATAAAACTATTACTTATTTGTAGTCAGGATTTATAAACATCAAGTAAATTATGCAAGTCTTTCAATTTATTAAAATAATGCTTTTTTAAATTGGGTGAAATAAATAGTTTTTAATATTTATACCCTATATATGATTACACTGTTCAGTTACTGTTGTACACTGATAGAATATTCATTTCAAATTGAGGTAAAATAACCGTCAGTAGTCTTTTTATCTTAATAACCGTAACGTTTACGAAACGGAACATGTCTTTAATACTGGTTTGAAACTGTATACAACTGGTATGGTATAAAATCGTAAATAGAAAACTATACGTTTACAACTTGCATAGATGCAAAAACGTGAAAATTAAATTCAAATGGAGTTAGATTGTGTTAGGTGTTTCATTAGATGTTGGACATTGGAGTTAGTTTGTGGTTGTGTTTTGTTAAATGAACTCAGGAATCTGGCTTATTTAGATCATCTAGTGGTACGATCTGTTGTGGGAGATGAGGAATGTTTTACTTTATGTTAAGCAACTCCGTAGTGCCGCCATCTATGCGTTAATAAGAATTTCGTATTCCGATTGTCCAAGGTCAACAATTAAAGATTGTAGGAAACTGGAAACACTTCGTGTGTTGAAGGAATGGTGGAAATGTTGTGAATGTCAAACTGAACCCCGTACAGCCAGTCACGAGAGCCACGGATTAGCTCTCTCGGTTTTTGTTCTCAGCTGCACAGAAATAATTATAAGACTTTCACTCCACATTTATTACTATAAGGCTCTTAGGAATCCACTACTGTGTTAGGCATCCGATGATGAAAAAAATATATGAATTCGTAATCCCTATCACATGGCTTAGCATTCAGCCTTCAGAGAACATAAGCTCGATTCTGATTGATTGTGGGCATATTTAGTAAGATAAAATTTCGGTTTTTTAGACGTGTTAAGTGAGAACAGCAGTAATTTTTTTTACACTTTACTGTTTTAATTGAGTATGGTTAAATAGCAGTTAAATAAATCGGTCTTTAACCCTTTTTTCCGAAAAGTTCATTACAATGTAAGAATTCATTTTTATTACGTTTTTCATTTATTTTCTTTTTAGACCATACACAGCAAAAAAAGATGTTAAGAGCGTTAATGAATGAGAATTGAAAAGATGAAAAAGATCTCTACAATATAACACTCTCAAATTTATAAGTTTCAGTTGTTCTGCAACTTTACATTAAAATATTTATTTTATATTCGCGTCTGAAACATTTCGCAAACATTTGAAAATATTTCCATAAATTTAAATTTCTTGGTAAAAAAGTCATTGCAAGATCATCAATTTGTTAAGGTACAAAAAGACAGGAAACCTAGCTTCAAAACTCTACGGTTTAATTTTGCAATAAATTTTTTGGTGTTGATTTAATATAATATTCCTAAAAAATGTTTTAGTCAGGAATCATCCATGGCGTAATTTATTTCCATGTATTTTTTTAAGAAGTAACACATAATCAATAATAGCATTATAAATATTTATTTAGATATCATGTCAAATCACAAATAATGTCTTTTAAGCGAAACACCCCCTAAATTTATCCATAAATCGTCGCTTCTTTTGCTATAAGAAAGATTTCCTATAGCTAAAGGTTTGAAACAGAAGAATGACAAAAGAAAATGTGTAGCATGCAATACACAAGAATATTTTAACTAATATTTTTTTTCCAGGGAAAAATAACTTTCAAACTTATCGCATCAATACGTCATAAACTATTTCTCCAATTTCCATCTCAAATTTAAAATGTTTTCATCTATTAAATTTTCTATTAAAAAAAACGCAAAATCTGATGTAATTTAAGAATTTCATTGATATTTCCCTTTTTCAAATTTTTAATATGCTTCAAACATAAAAATTTCTTTTTGTTTACCTTAAAGGTGAACTTTTGAAGCTTATACAAAATATAATTGCTTTGTTTGACAAAAAGGTTGCATTTTTAATTACGTCCTGTTCCTTCAAAACTTGCAACTTTTAAAAAATTTGTTTTGTATTTTTCCCTCTTGTTTTGGTACTCATATTTAATCAGAAGTCATGAATTTTTTTCAAAATTTAGTTTCCTCTAATTTTCTATTTTTGGCAATATTTTTTAAATTTCAATTTCGTGGGTCTAGTTTTCAAAATTTCATACTCTAGTTAAACTATACGAGAAAATAAGAGAATTAGAAAAAGCTTTTGAAAGTGATTATTTCTCAGAGAGAGAACCTCATTTTCGTACGTTTCAAAATTTCTTGATAAAAAAAATCCAACTCTTTTAAATATTATTTTCTTAAAATATAACATAATAAAAACCTTAAATCATACAAAAAATACATGCATGAACAAAAAAATTTTTAAACAGAATTTTTGGCTGTTCTTTCTGTAAACTTTAATCGTATTTAAATTACTTATCTGAAATAATTCAGACATTGTTAGTTTTATCAAAATCATTACCAAAACGCTTCTTAAAAAATTACCGAGTTTTTTTAGTATATATATGTATGTATATATATTATGAATTTTATTATGTTCAACATATACTCAGCTATTTAAAATTCTTTGGAAGTATGAGTAAAATTGCGAAGCACTGATGTTATTCCTAAACTCAGGAAACATATTTCTTTTCGTATCTTTCATATATTTTTTTCCAACTTCGCGTCATTTCGCTGATCAAATCTAAGCCAAATCGCCAATTTTTCAGATATAAGTTTCCAGGAGCCATCAAAAATTACATAGCAGATTTGGTAGAAGCAATTTCCATATTCAATTTCACTTCTTTTGAAATATACATATTTTCGCTACTAGAAGAATTTTTTAGGTGATTTACATTTGCGACATGAATGATAAATCAGAGCGAATTTGAAAGCAAAATATCAGAATTGCTGCCTGAGTTATTAGTATTTTTTGTTTATATATCCCTTTTTTTAAACTTATAATAATCTTTTCAGCTTATTAAATCTATTAAAGTCTCAAAACGTTCCCATCTCCGATCATAGAATTAAAGATTTTATTTTCTTTTGTTTTTAAATTGTCGTCCCGAATATTTAAAAAAAAATTAAAAGAAAATATAGAAGAATGCAAAGGTATGATAAAAATTTATTGAGTTCTCTTATAGCATTTTCAAAAATTTACTTTTGAAACTTATATAGGATATAGCATAACCACTGCCCTTAATAAACATATGTTTAGAAAAATTATCCAAAAAATAAATAAGCAATATACACACTAAAGGTTGCAAATCAATTAAAATTTGCAAACAAAAGGATTATCAAAACCTGGTGAATCCCTATCAGTACTTCTAATCAGCAATATTATCATATGTTGCATTAGATACACCATATAATCATATCATAACTAAAAATTTAAATGAAAGTGATAAGCTGTAATAAAACAAGTTATCTAAGTTTCATAAAATTTAACTAAATTTTCTGTGATAAACATATTTATACTTTCTATCGTTAATTATAATTGTAAGCACCTTTTCAAATGTTTGTAATGTTTTAGTGAAGCCATAAAATATTAAATGAATATTTTTAACACCTGCTAATAGAAAACTTACATAAAGAGAGCATTTTTGTTAAAATGTTTCTAATTAATATTGGAATACAGAATCAGTAAATTCTGAGCAAAATTCGTGTAAAATTTTTGCATTTACTATTTATTCACATGCTTCCGATATTGTAACTGTACATGAAATTTTCAAAATTTGTAAAAATGTGATTTTATTAGCTTTTAAAGATGTTTATTAATCAATTCAAATCTTTTTGGAAAAAAGTATCTGATAAAAAGTTGAAATTTCTAAATGCTAATGTAGAATTGGATTTGTAATCTGTACTCTATAGGAAATGTTGAAGTATTTTAATCATACTATCGTTCGAATTTGTTACAATTTTAGTACGGTGCTACGTTGAACCATATTATTGTACTTCTTAAACTTGATTACAGAATACTATGGATTAACATTCAAGGAAACATGTTTCATTTTTTCATGTTATTAAGAATACAATAAATCTGCACCGTAATATTGTTAAAGATACCTATATTATGGTGATAATGTTGAACCAATTTTCTAAATATATATTCTTTTATCAATTTTTAAAAATGCAACTGAACTAATGGAAATTGTTCTGAGCATTCAGAGAAGCGGTTTGGTTTCGGTGAAGGTTATTAAACAGAAAAAAAAAGTTATTGTTCGTTACATCTGAGAAAGAAATTAAAGAAAAAAATTAAATTAAAATTTTCTACCAAATTAAAATGGTGACATATGAGAATTTGCTAATAAGTAGAAGAAAAAAAACATGTTTCTATATAAGTTTCAATTCGTGTCATAATGAATTTGTTGGACTAAATAAAATAAGCAAGACTATTATTTTATTCTAGAATCTTTAGGATGAAGATATGTTTTATTTTTTTCATTGTCGATGTCTACAATTTAAAATGACATCCTTATATGGACAGGTTTATCTTTATAGGTTGAAATTTTACTTCCATAACAATTTTCAAAGTAGATTAAAAAGTAACGATTACTAGGAATTTTACTAAAAAATGCAAGAAAAACCTTAGAGAAAAAGTTTTAAAATTAATCATACGGTCATAAATCATAAAATTAATCATAAAATTAATCATAATTTAAAATTAATCATACATACATAGGTCGAAACATATTGAGTGAACTTTCATTTTAAAATCATCATGGTAATCAAATGCACTGCATTCTGATCTTTAATGTATAACAGCACAATGACACGAGCAGAAATTAAGTAAATAAAATGAGAAAGAAAAGTAATCGTATGGGGAATTTACACATGCCATTTTCACTATTTTAAGTAATGTTTTGAAACATTAAATAAAGTTGAAAATATAATTATTCAATTTAAATGGTAAAGTTATCAATAAATATAATGCAGGGTAACCTCAACAGTTTTGTAAATCTGCAGGATGTCCTAAATAATAGGAAAACTGATAAGGTTAAAAAAACAATTCCTGTTACACTTTCATGTGACAGAGAATAAACATTTTACATTTAACTAATTGAACAAGACTTAGTGAAAGCAGTTTAAAATTTATTCATTTCTACCATAAATTAAATTAACAAATCTATATAAACACTAATAATGCCAGGTTGTCTTAACTAGTTAGAGCAACAATAAGGTGTCTTAAATTTAAACTGCCGTTTTTCAAATATTTGTAAAAGGAAAAACAATTTTTTTAGAAATTCAGTGAGACAGAGCATAATTCAGATAGATGGCGCTGTAATTCCCTCCTAAAAATTTTTCGTAGTGTTTTGATTTGTTTGCTTCTGCAAAGGATCAACATTGCGATGGCGTGGCTTCGGATCATCTTGACTCTCATACCGTCGCCAATAGCCTATTGTGCAGCTCTAGTACGGCGTAAATAAACTATTACTGCAACTACCAAAAATTCATCTTCCATTACGACACATAATTGTAGCTAATAATAGACGCTTCGAAAATATCATCGTGTGTTTTTTATTTATTCAAAGAGTTTGAAAACATGTTTTGATTTGATTTTTCAATTTGAACAAATTTTGTAATTTATTTAAAAGGTTTACGACTTGCGGTGCCATCTATTGAAACAGTTTTAAACTTAAAACAAGAACTGCGTAAGAAAAACATTATGCACTGCTAGTTGAATTTCTCGTAAGAGTTTTTTCTTTTTTACTTTTTTTTATCTTGACCAATTTTTTTTCTCTTGTAAAATTTCAAAAATTGTCCTTCTCATTTAGTTCACCTTGAAATTGTCAACATCAGCTTTTTTTCACATTTTTGTTCTTCTTTTAAAGATAGATAATTATTTAAAAAATTGATGATTTATTTTTTATTTGAACTAAACATACTTTTCAGCTATTAGTCACTTTCGAACTGCCCTTCCAGAACGTATCGATTTAAATGATTGAAAATCTTAAGACCTGTTTTATTGCTGAAGGAAACTGAGAGAAGATCAAGGAGATTATTAGAAACACCAAATTTCATTAGGCATTTAAAATGCGTTTTTTTATTACGTCTAATACATTCCTTTAATTCCTTACTAATTATTTAACAGGTTTTGATTTCAATAGCTTTTTGTTTTTCCTTACTTAAGCATAATTAATTTTAAATTTAAATATAAATTTTTACATCTGTTCAAGCCCTCTGAAAAATATTTTGAGAATGTAAATACTCATTAATCGGCTTCAGATTTAGGAGGATTAAATACTTCACACAGGATACAGGAAATCTAAATACTTTATACAATAAAGTTATGAAAAAGTATTCAGATTTTTCAATAATCTTTCCTTGAACAAGGCATTAAATTTTGAAAACAAAACAAAATTTGGGTTTATTCCAACAAAAATGTTTTTTAAACTTTTGTGAGGAAAAAATTATTGTTTGCATTTTATTCCTTCAAATTCTTATATAGAGTGAAATAGAAGACGAAATCAACAATATTTATTTTAAATGAGATTTTAACATTACGTTTATATATTACGTTTCATAGCTCTCAAAACGTGCGTCAACTTCTTAGTGAAATACCTAGTAAAGCAAAATAATTGTGAATTACACTATTTCCAAAAAAATAATAAGAATAATAATCATAATCGGTCAAAAAGTCTGACTTGTATTACTGGAAGTCTTGTGATAATTCAAAATTAGGAAGGTAATCGTGATTTGTCACAAGTTGCGACATCAGATGCTAATAAATCCTATTTTTCTACGTCAGTTGCTCAAACTGGTGATCACTTGAAGGATTAAAGACTATGAATATGTTATATTTGGTCACCGAAGTCAAGCATCATTGGCTGCGGTCAGTGTGCGGGTGGGTGACCACTTGGAACAGTCTGCGTAGGGACTGAGGGCGTACGGTATTGGTCCTCGTTAAACTGTTCTGCCGTAAGGTGCTCGACTTCGCGTGCAGGTCGTCGGGCTACCGAAGCGGGGGTGCCATCCCCTTTGCAGAGGATCAAAATTGTGATGTGGCATGTCTTCGGATCATCCTCAGGGATGTTTCCCAGACAGTCGCCAATAGCCCAATGTGCAGCTCTAGTGTGACGTAAATGAACTACAACAACAACTGTTATGTTTGGTAATTTGGTTGAATATTTTTTTTTCCTCTTCTTTATTTTTATTCATTTATTTCATTAAATTTTTTTTTTCTCAAGCAAAAACTTGATTAGTATAAAATGTTTGTCAGAGTTTATTTATTTATGGTACAGCATACATTGGCTGAATTGTGTGCATAAGTAAGATTTATAAGCCTTCGCCAAGTTGAAGTAGCAAATAGCATAATACAGAAAAGGGCAGCATGAAGATACATCCCTAGTAACTCGAACCCTCTACCTTCACGTTACTCACAGAGTTTGACGAGAGATACCCCTCAGCCAAGAAGGACCCATGTTTATCAGTTGTAAACCATTAAACATTAGAACAGTGACACATTATTGTTATGTTTGCTGCATTCAATTATTCCTCCCAAAGTCAATTATCACTGGCAATGGTCAGTGAATGGGTGAATGACCACTTTGATCAACCAGAGAAAGATCCGAGGTTATGTGGTATCGGTCCTCACTTGGCAAACTGATCAAAACTGAACTTGACAAATTGAGCAAAGGGACAGAGATAGTCGTAAGCTTAATCCCTAAGTCACTGAAGGACCTTTTCTGTAACAGGAACGACCTGAGTCACGATGGCTCAGGGAAAAAGGAATTCGCCAATGAAGTGATATGAGTTCTAATTCCAGTGATGGCTGGTAGATTTGAATTTCGGTCCCTGAATGCACCAACCACAGTGCTAACGTTAAATATCCTCAATGATAGACGAATCATCAGTTAGAATTACATTTCCGTCGTGCTAGTCGTAAGAGGTTTTCGCAGATTTCATATCTGTGTTACACAAATGCTAACAAGAGCTTTATATAGTACTTGGCAGAACTAAACCAGAACTAACCCAGAGGATCCATGAGTATCTAGTAACTAAGGTTCGATGTCCTAGATTCTTTGTCCTAGATCGATGCATTTAAAAGATTGATAAGATTGTATCTCGAAGTACTTCAAAAGTATCTTTAAGTAAAAAATAAAATCATATACTTGTAGTACCCATATTTTTTAGACTAGACTGAGATTTTGTTTCAATTTTGCCTCTTCTGATATTTCAAATTTATAGATTTCTTTCTTTTTTTCTTAATTTTTAAATCTGATTCAACCATCAAGTGTCGAAGCAAATCATTTCAAGAAATATATTTATTAATTAAATATAGTTAATAAAATCATATCCAGAAACTCAAAAATAACCTTCTGTATATGAAAATATAATAGCATCTAATCAATAGATTAAATACATAAAAAATGTCCTTTGTTTCACATATTTCTACATTTTAATAAAGTGTACGCACGTATATGTGAACAATGCATTTTTTTTCAGTCATCGTTAGTTAAAATTTATAACATAAAGACCTTTAGAATTTTTAAGTTTCTGGGTATTAAGAGTTAAAAAAAATAAAAAAATAAAGAGATTTTAAGCAATTATTTTCATAAAATACCTGTCTGGTATAATTATTGAGCCCAAAGCTTCTACCCCGACACCACGTTGATAAGGCTTAAGTCTTGTAATCTCTCCGATCGTATTTAATTGTTTTGACCTTTCTTTAAAGTTCTTAAAAATTTAATCTCGAAGACTTTATGAATATTTAATTTACATCATCAGTTTAATTTTTTAGATTCTTCTTTTGTTTTACTCAAATAATGACAATTTTTTAATCATTTCTGAATAGTTTTAAATAAATCTTTCTATACATTAAAAATATTATAGAATTATAAGTAGATGGACGATTGAAACGAATTTTTTTATGTACCTGAAAAAATGTTAATTACATAATGATTTAAATTTAAATAAATAAAAAAGTAATGCTAATTACAAGTAGATTTCAATTAAAAAAAGTAAAAATAAATTCAACTTCTAATTCATTAAAGATTTAAATTATATTGTTTTTGAACGTTTTTTCATTATTTGAATGCTGATAATCTCTCAATACAAGAAAAATGTCACGGAATTATAAATGAAAAAGTTAATAAAATGAAGCGGATTTTTTATTTAGTAAAATAAAAATGGTATTTACATAGAGAACAGTTTAACTTTTAGTTCATTAAATATTTAAATAATATTTAGTTTCAAAAGTTCTTGTCGTTTTTGCCTTATTTTAATATTGTAATCCTTCAACGAAACAAAAATATTAACGAATAATAAGTGGGAGAAATGTCACAGTGAAACAGATGTACGTATTTTAAGTAGCAAAAATGTTTTATAAATTCAAAATTATTCAACTTTTAATAAATTAACGAGAATAATTTAACTTTTACCATATTGCCATCAAACGTTTTCGCCTTATTTATATGTGATAACACTGAAGAACATTTTTTTTAATTGTGTGAAATTTTTTAACACGTCTTAGAAACTGAATTTAAATCTACAACCGGCTTTTCTCTTATAGCTATAGTTTTTTAAATGACATTTTTAATCTATTTTTCTCGAAATGTACAAGT
Source organism: Parasteatoda tepidariorum (assembly GCF_043381705.1). Taxonomy (NCBI): domain Eukaryota; kingdom Metazoa; phylum Arthropoda; class Arachnida; order Araneae; family Theridiidae; genus Parasteatoda; species Parasteatoda tepidariorum. The sequence continues at coordinate 63,828,901 of NC_092214.1, forward strand.
TAAAAAAGCTTATATATTTCAGTGAGACGCATAAATGTTACGACAGACTTCTAAAGGAGTTAGGGCCCATCATCATTATTAAAATTGCAAATGAACAAATGCCCGGAATTTCTGAATATGAACTGTTTCTTCGTGTGCTTCTAAACAGGTCATATGACAACGCTTACGAGTCTGGGTTTCTATGCAATTTTAATCCTGATGATGTGTCCTAACTCCTCTAAAAGTTTGTCGTAATATTTACACACAACCCTTACTTATATATAACGTTTTTAAACTTGCATATTTCGAGAAAAATAGACTAAAATAAGCTTAAAATGTCCTTTAAAAATATGTATCTTTAGCAGAAAAACTAAACCCCATACTATTACTCCCATTAGGAAAGATAAAGTATTTGTGCAAATGCAAAATACGTGTAATCTTTCAGTTCATGAGAATTATAAAATAGAAGACATAACAGAATGATATGGATTTTTTTGTTTTGGGATAAAAATGTTATTTACATCGAGAATAATTCATTTTTTTAATTTGTTGAAAATATCAATCATATTGTGACTGGTCGTTATGCATGAGTAACGCATGTAGAATTGAAGAGTTGGTGTTGAAATATATTCTGTCAAAGGCGGAAATTAAAAGTGCAATTCTATTTAGATAATATACATATTTAAATTTGACATGCATCAATTTAATACATGAAATTAATCTGCTCTGTAATACTTGCAGCGTAAATACGCTGATGAGAATAACTGTAAATTCTACAGAAAAAGAAAAAAATAGCATAGTTTATGCAGTTTTTTTCTGTTTTTAATCGTTACCAGCAAGTTGCGAAAATTCTCCTCTTTTTTTTGTCCTTTCAGACTTTCTTTGTATATTTGACAGTTTAAAGCTATTTTTCACAAATCAGTTTTTATCCGTTTCCCCCCAAATCATAAACGGATTAAGACTGTCAATTCAAATTCTAGTTTTTGCCAAGCAACTTTTTAAATCACTTAACGATTATTTTCTATACTTCTTCCAAATTATTATATGGTTTTGAACACCGAATAAATAAAATTGCCATTCAATTTCATTGTCGAATTGATTCTCTTCCTGATTATTATCTGTCTTTTGATGTAACTTTTCAGTAAGTTAAATTGCCTAAAATTTTTGTAAGGGTGAGCCAATATATTTCTAAACGTTTTTAAACTTAAACATGATTTTGAAAAGTAAGACTTCTAAGATAAAGACAGACAGAGATTTTTATTTATAACCTAACACCTCAGCTACCATTGCTCAGGGGAGTTTTTTTTAAAAATTAAAATAGCATTTTGTTAAAATAATAGTACTCATATGTTAAAAAAACAGGTGTCAGTTCTTATATAATAGAATATATCTGTGAAATAAGCGGTTTTATACTGGCACACCAACTGACAGTTTTTTCTGCAAATTTAAAAGTTTTTTTTACAGTATACATGTACAAAATTATTTTCTGTTAACACAAAAACAAGTAGGAATTGTTTAAATAGATCATTCACTAACTTACAGAACTAAGAGCATGTTAATTAAGTTTGAGAAAATACTTTTCAAAGCATTTTTTCCATTTAAATCCAATCAATTGAAAAAATGCATATGAATGACTTGGAACAAGATATTGGTAAACAATATTTTTCCAACGGTGACATTTTCGCATTAAACTCTTTGGAATTGTTACCAGATAAATAAATTATCAAAATTCAGAATTTCCACTAGTTAATAGCTCAATGCATAAAAGATATCTTGTAGTCGGAAGTTGTTGTTGGAAGTCATGGCATTTTAAATCTGTTCATTTAGAAAAAAATATTTCTCAGCATTTTTAAAAAATAAACATATAATTAGATTGCTCAAAATTTGCAATTAAATACAGTTGTTAGAATTGGTCATTCAGTTTTCTCAAATATCAACGTATGGTTTCTTATAATGTTGCATAATATATGTTCTTCCGCTGAGCTTTTTTAGTTTCTATTTCATTTGTTCCTTCTAGTATCTTTGGAATACAAATTTAAAATAGTTGCTTAACCTTTTGAAGCAGAACAGTCTAATAGTTACTAAAAAAATTCTTAGATTATCGGAATTATTTTTGTGCTAAAATATAAAATTCAATAAAAAAATTTAAATTTTTTTCATTCGTATTCAAAATGTATCAATTTATGTCCAAAAATTTATCAATTTCATGTTCAAAAATGTATCAATTTCATGTTCAAAAATTTATCAATAATTGATTTTGGGAATAGGAGAAATTTCAATGATGAATAACTGCTTCTCTTTGATCTATAAAACCTTAAATAAAAGCAAATTTGAAAAATTATTCTTAGAAACTGAGCCTAGTTAAGAAGATTTTACTTTTAGCGCAGAAAAAGACAGCAGTGTTTCATGTTGTATTTCATAGCCATAAATTATTAAAATCCTAAGTATAATATTTTATTTTGATTTAAATTAATACAAAATAATGAAAAAGTGAGAGAAATATATTTAAAAATTAAGTGCCAAAGGGTTGAAATAAGAATTCGATTTATGGCTTACAACATTATATAGTAATTGTTTGCTTTTTTTCTTACCAAAAGTGCACCCAAAACACTCTCCTGAATAATTAAAAAATGTGGCTGTAGCTTATATCTCCCAGTTCTTCATCTCCCAGTTCTTCATATATCTCCCAGTTCTTCATTTTCAAACTCAGTACTTGGAACTGACTATTCAATGCTCTTAAATCTCGAAAACGATTTTCTAATGCTTCCAATATTTTATTTGCCAGCAATGTTTAAAAAACTTGAGACAGATGATGAAAAAACAATAAAAAAAAGCATGATTTCCTTTTATATTGTACAGTCTGAACTAAGATACAGAAAGCAACGTTTTACCTGGGAATTTAGTCTACAACTGTATTGATTATTCATATATCACTATACGAAAAGATATATTAGGATAATATATACGATTCACGGGAAAAAGAACAAGAAAATAAATAGATAAAAGTGCCATGGTCTGCATGGATCTTATGTCGCATCCATGGTCATTTTTTTCTGAAACAAGGGTCATTCCCTTAGGTAAGTAGCAGTAGTAGGACAGAAGACCTCTTCTTATATCCATATGTACATATTCCGATGTGGAAATAAAAAAAAGGTTATAGGATAGGGAAAGATAGGAAAAAAAATCAACGTAGTTCAGGGTGACAACTAACCGAATTAGTAAATTTTCCCTTATCACCGAACTGGTAGAAGGGATAAGAAGCCTCCAGCTATGTTTCCGGTCACAAGATCATTAGGAAAGGGCATTGGTTTTTATTCTCTTCTTAAGTTGGAGATGGAAACTTCTAGAAAAGAAAGAAGCTTCTTTTTCCGTCTATAGCTCTCTTTTTTCTTTCCCCCTTACCTCGTTTTATCTTTAACTTTTTTTACGAACTTGTCTATTAAAAGAGCAACCTATCTGTAAAATGCGTCGTTAACTGTATCACCAAGTCTTAAATGTGACCTCTTTAATTTGTTTTATGTAGCAGAAAAAGAGATTTTTTTTAAAGATTTTTTTTTTAGTTTAGAGGTATTCCTTAAATAAATTGATTCTTGGGATTACATTTCGTAGATTCCAGTTATAATAATGATTTCTTTTTACTTAATTCAAATTTACGCTTTAGTTAAAAGTTTAAATTCAATATACTACTTCTATGGAAATAGAGTTTCAATTCATTGTGAATTGGTTCGTTGGAAACTGCTGCCACAATTTGCAAAGATTGTGTTCAAAGTTTATAGAAGTAGTGCTACTTACATTCCATCTGTAACTTTTTTACCTTGTCTTATTTTTACACGGAGAGATGATTTTGAGGTAAAATTACAGCACTGTAAAGTAATAAATTTTAGTTAAAAAATTTTTTTTTATAAAAAACCTAATTTTGGTTAATAAAACCAATTGTGGTATTTAAACCATTCATTTGGTAATTTTTTCTGTTCATATGGTAACGGTTGACCGGTAATTCTGGTTTTCAAAATTATAGCTCTTATTACCACACATTTAGTAAAAAATACCAAACTGAAAAGTAAATTTAGCCGAATAAATTGGTTTTATGCCATACTCTAAGATGTCATGAAAAACTTACCAAATTTAACCTCATTTACCAAGTTTTTCCACATTGCTGAGCTTTTAGTGTTCCCATAGAGCCAGAAATTTGGTATATTTTACCATATTCTGGTAGTTTTGATCATAATTTTTTTTCTCAGAGTAGCGTGCAGAAACGCTTAGCTCCAATGATGCTCTAGTGCAGCATATTATCTTGTACATTATTTTATTCTATTGTTTTGTGTTTAAATTTTGACTTTTTCAAATGCGAAGTTCCAATGATGCTGCTTTGTAACATAGAAACTTGGTTATTATAATGTTACTTATAACTGTTGTAATGTAATATCTGTGAGTTTCGTTTTATTAACTTATACAAATGCTCAGCTCCGATGAGCTTTAATGAGATGATGCTCTATTGTAGCGGAGAAGCTTGAATATTTTCGTTAACTATTGTAATATAATATTTCTATGTTAAACTGTTGTTTTTGCCTATAATAAACTACTTTATTGTATCTAAGAACCTACTTTACTGTATCTTACTACTTTATTTATCTGTTAATTAGCCACTTTATTGTATCCAAAATTTACATCGATTAAGAGTCGCAAACTAATATTTAGCTGAGGTAAAAAAAACACTGTAGAAATATAAAGATGGCAGGAAGTCCTGCTATTGGATCGTCTGCTAAAATTTCACCTTTGGTTTTATTAGGTTATAGCTTTCAAATATGGGGTGTGAAGAATTTTGTTGCAAAACCTTCACAGGAGTTTAGTAACAAAAATTTGCGTACGATTATGGCAATGCGAAATCATTTTTCATTAAATCTTTGATTTAGTAAATTTAAAGAAGCAGATGACACCACATTATAATAATACACTGTGATTTTTTAAGGGATAAAACTCTGGCTAGTTTCTTTAAATAGACAAGTAAAAATTTATATAACTTGCAATCATTCTAGTAATAATTCACAAAATAAAAATGCAATTGCTTTATACCTACGTAATAACATTCAAGGATACACATTTGAATGGCTATAATGAAATACAAAATGTAAGTGCAAAAATTTTAAAAACAATAATAATTCAGAGTTATGCAATTGGTTATGTTAATCACAATAATGCACGTACTTGTTAATTACAGTCAATTATATAGAGAACTTAAAAGTACAAAACGTAACATATGTTATGTACTGAACTTTATATATTTAGAAAAATAAAATGCGCACAGAAAATATTACATTACAGCAAAATTTTATTTATTCATTAATAAATGTTGAAAGCAAGTAAAATCTCAAGCTTGCGCTTGAAGCTTATTTTTAAAACACAAAAATTGGAAAAAAAATTGTTTTGCTGACGGAATTTGGAAATTAAAAAAAGTGTGTAATCTTATAAAAATTGACCAGTAGTTTACTGTTTGATTTTCCCCCCATTTTCTCAAGTTTTACAAACTATATTGTTTGTATATATTTCTACAAAAATTATCATAAGCTTTATAATAGCATAGAATAGTTTCTTCGAGATTAAAGATAAAGGGGATTATCTAGGGAAAATGCGAAAATTTTTTGTTTAGAATTTTCAATTTTGTAGAATTTCTGCCTAATTTAAAAATGCTTTTGCAGAAGAAAAAAGCATTTTTGATGGAATCACTTTTTCAAATATTTTCTGCTATTCAGAATGTTCAGAATTATCTTACAGTTGAATATCGTTCACTTTCAAAAATTAATAAATGAATAAAAGTGATATGGGGTTTATGGATTATAATATTTTTCAATACTTTATTAAAGCATCTCTTTATTCATTTCTAAGCTGATCATGGATAAGAAATTTAATGAAAATAGTTCTCAGAAAATAAATGGCGAGACAATGAGCAATGTTATATACATAAATTTCAAAAAACCATACATTGCTCAAGAATACATAATCATTTCTAACTGCCATGTTTTCTGAAACCTTTGTTCAGATTGCTAAGAAGAATCACTTATTTGAATTTAACAACATGCAGAGTATTTTCAAACAATTTGAATCGTCACAACTTAATTCATCAAAAATATTAATATATAGAAATCTAAAAACTTGTTTAGAATCATGAAAAAAGGCATATCGAAATTTGTTTGTCTGAAATACGTTTTCTGTAAAATTTAGATTTTCGCTGCTAAGAATTTCAAATACTTTTCATTCCAAAATTGAATGCTTCAAATATATCCTCTAAGGCATTTGAATTCGTTGCTGTGAAATAAGATACATCCCAGTTTCACAGCATACATAGTTTTTTTTAAAAAAAACATATTAGATCTTCATTTCTAAATATCTCATTTACTTCAGATTTTACAAGTTCAGCTAATTAAAGCATTTATTCAAAATCCTTAAAGAACCAACTAAATTTTTAAAATAATCGTCTTAGAAGGAGGGTACTCAAAGTGTAACTCGACAATTAAGCTGACTTTTTTTTCATACAACTACTAGAAGGTGTGGCAAGAAAACTTTCTTGCCATACAAATTCTTGCATCTTAAACATTAACTAATTTCTTTTTAACTTGTGCATTTAATTCTTTTTATCTACCACTTTAATCCACATTTTACCACTTTTTTATCTACTACTTCAAAACTCTAAACTTAGACTTAAACGTTTACACAATATTTCTATGATCCGTCTCATCCTAATATGCGCATCTCCAGACTGATGTAACAATTCCCCATCACTCCTAGAAAAGCTCAAAAAATGTCAGAACACTCCGAGAAATAACACAAACAAGATGGTTTATCCGAAATAAAAATATACATCGCTGTCTCAATATTGATTTTCTATGCCATCATATTGCAAAACTTTATTGCAAGTTTTTCAAAAAGCCATAAATTGTGAAGCAGCAGGATTTAATAAAATTTTTACTTTTGAAAACCTGAAGGAAGACATAAACATTAAACCAATGGCTACTTATTTTCGTCGCATCTTTATCCAGAATACAAAATATTCTTTTCACTTCAATTTGATTCCCAGTTACCAGAAAGTGCCACCTTAAAGTTAAAACTTCAAGATGGATAGCAAAAGGGCTGTAAACGGCCGCAGTCATCCAGATAAATTTTTCTGCTGATGATGTTATTACGTATTGTTTTGGCTACAACAATTCCCATTTTGTATTGTGTTAAATTTTAATTGTTTTCCATTGTAAAATAATTTGTAAAATTCGTGAAATTAAAATATCTGCAACATCAGTTTTTTTATGCTAATATGAATGAAAACTTCAATGGCTACGAAAAGCAAATGCAAAGTAATGTTATTTTAATATTTATTTAGCATTATTTACTGCATGTTTATTTAATCATCATGGCAACAGATTTCAAATTTTAAAATATATTTCTTGAACTAAAAGAAAAAATCGATTCCATACCAGTGGATTATTATTTTTGCTTTTGTATTATTAATAAATTACCATTATCCCTAGTGTTTAGACGATTCAGAAGAAAAAGAGAGAAAATAATAACAAGAGATTTTATTGGTTTCAAACTCACGTATGCCCTTGTACTTTATCTTCAATAACTCTTGACTTTTTTTTTACTCATGAAAAAGGATGATGATTTATCATTTTCCGATACGAACTTGAAATAAATATTTTTATGTTTTTAAAAAAATAAAAGTAAAGATCCTTATTTCAGGTATCAGCACTTGTTTAGTAACAAAAATTTAAAATATTGATTGAAAATGTATCTTTATTGTATGTTTAATATTGTAATGCAAAAGAAGCGTTATTATATTACAGAATTTCGATAAACAATTTTCTTAAAAATAAACTAAGCAATGTCATTTCAATTCTCTTGAAAGTTTCACGGATAAAATGGTTGGTAATTGCATGCATAAATCGTGGGGATACTGCAAACTTTGGTATTAAAAATGTTACCTTTGTCTCGGTTCTAAACATAAATCATCTTTTTACATTCTCGCAAACATTTTCAACCCTATTCTGAAAGAAAATTAAACTATTTACATATAAATTAGTTGTTTGCAGAGTAAAGAGTTGATAGAAATATAGTTATAATAGTTTAGAAATATACTTTAGCAAAATTGAAACTACTTACTCTAACACCAAAGATTTCTTCATGAGAAATTTGAATGTTCTTAAGTATTATCTGTATCGAGCCATAAAGAAAACAACTTATTAAAATTATGTCTTTTGTTTTATGTTATATGTCTTATGTTATATGTCTTATGTTATATGTTTTACGCTATATCTTATGTTATTCTGATATTGAGTAAACACAAAATATTAAGTGAACGATTCACAAAAATCAGTAAAATGGAGTTTTTTTAAAAAAATAATTGATACCTTCTAAAAGAAATTTGTCAATTTTTTATATGTTTAAATTTAAAACTCTAAAAAACTCGCTCAAATAAGAAGTTCATACTGTTGTGTTAAAAATGGTGTTAAGAAAAATAATATTATGGTCATTATAATAATGCAGATTTGGTATTATTTGTTATTATGAAACATGATTTCAATGCCATGGAGATATAAAAAGGTGTGAAAGTAGCACTTCAACTGACACCCTAATTTTTTCTATTATTTATAGTAATCCTGAGTAGCGGTCCGAAGAGTTTTGATTTTCTTATTTTTTTCCTGATTATGTAATGATCAGACATTGGTCAGATTTTAAAAATCTTTGAAATTTTAATTTTATTCAAAAATTTAACAGTTTGCCAAAGTGTCTGATGTTTTTTTAATTACTATTAATAATAATGTGCAATAATAGTAGGATGTTTAAGTTAACTTAAAAAACAACGCATGAAGTACGAATAAATGGATTTAAAACTGCATACAGTGGATTGTTCCAGTATTTAAAAAAGGAGCACAAAGTGAAAGATATATAATATAAAAATATTTAAGGTATAAGAATACTTGACTGCAAAAAGATCCCAGTAGTGGTGCAGCTATTTTCTGTTAAACTGAATTGCGCATTAAAAAAATAATAAATAAAATAAGATCTATGTATTTTTAACCTTGCCATAAAATATTTCAAACACATATGTCCGCATCCATATCATTTCTCCACCCAATAGTTTTAACGGTGTGTTCAACAGCTCCCACGTATTCCATCATTTATTCTTAGTATCTGTTTTATAGGGCCGGTATAACCAGGTTGGTTGGGCATTGGGATCATGCTCAAGAGATCGTGAGTTCAATCCCCGCCGGCCAAAGACTTCCCGTATACAAAATGGTGACTGGTGCATGCTAAATCTGTCTGGGTTGTATTGTTGTATTGTAAGTTCCCGTAACAAATCAATAGTTCTAGTTGAACTGGTTACCTGGTCGGCAGGGCACTAGACTCGCGTTCCTTAGAACGGGAGTATGAATCCAGTCAGCTGAAGACTCCTCGTGTACTAAATGGTGACTGGTGCATGTTAAATCTGTCGAATCACAAAGTCATCCATATTTCCATAAAAAAATCATTCCTCTGGGGGTACTGGATTGGAGATTGATCACGATCTGATTTAGGTCACAATTACGATCTGTGAATGGATAGATGGTGTGTGAACGTCTCATCTCTGTAAAACGGGTTGAGACGCATGTGTGTGGTAGAGGTTTCATTCTTGGCCATAGATGGTGCTTCTGGAAAACAATAAGAAGAGCGCCCTTTTGCCTAAAAATTAGCTTTTCAGTGCAGACAAGTCTCATAGGACAACAACAACCTTTGATTCAATATGTTTCTACGTGTTCGCTGCAGTTATTTAATCGGGTACAATGAAACGATTAAGTTGATCACTCTTGTAAGTTTACCTCCTGTCTAAGATAATCTCTTTAATCGAAAACTGATTTTATATAATTCTAATAAGAGAGCAAAACCTTGTTAACCTAACTATTTGTCTATCTCGTACGTTGACTACTTAAATAAATCAAATTTATTCACAAGCGTTATTAATTACTATTAAACCATTTAAAACTTAATTTCAAAAAAACAAGTTCAGAAAATTTTCTATGCCTGTGTGTTATATATTAGAATTTTACAGAATTGGTGATAATAATATCAAAAGCTAACTAATACGTCTTCTTGAGTTGAACACATAAAAAAATATCAAAGCTTTTGTAACAATTGCTTATTAGTAGAACAACAATAATTTTAAGGTTGAACTCAATTTAATGTCAAGTGTTCTAATTGCAATATTTGTGTACTTCAGAAATTATTTATATTTTATAACAAGCATGCATCGATAATTAGCAATGTATAAGAACTTATTAGTGAATGATAAAAAAACGAGTCATTCTCCTACGATAAGATGACCTCCTATCTAAGTTGATCACAAAAACAATGCACCACTAGCGGCCAATTTACGCAGGTTTCACTTCATTTTTTTTAATTTCAAATTTGCATCTAATATTTTATTCTAGTTATGACAAGAAACCTAGCATACAATATATATATGCCATAAATTGTGAAGCAGCAGGATTTAATAAAATTTTTACTTTTGAAAACCTGAAGGAAGACATAAACATTAAACCAATGGCTACTTATTTTCNTATTTAATTATTCTATATATATATATATATATATATATATAAAAGTGGATTTCATTATATACACTTAGGCATAAACGTATAGAGACTTAACTCGCGAGGAAGAATACTTCCTTAAATAACAGCAGAAATATTTTCTTTTGAAATGGCCCACACAAATTAATTACTGAACAATTTAATATTTACAATAGAATAAGTAATAACACTTTAAATGAAGAGTTGAAATAAAAATCTATCCATATAAATAAACTGTTTGCGTTTCATACATTTTTATTTCACGATGTCTTTACATATTCTAATAATTTTAAAACTGCTATCGAATAAACGAAATGAGAGAAAACATAATTTAAACATAAGGTTAAATTTTTTCACAATTTTCTTTATTAAAACTCACTTATGTTTCAGCTCAACTGTAAAATCAGTCGTTGCTTAAAGCAGAAATGCGAAAAAGAATAAAAAATGAGTCTCTGACCATTTTTGAATAAACGTGCCATTTGGCAGAATAAAATTACTTTCCCTTAATTTGAGTCATTCTTTTGCCTTCGAGTGGTACTTTTGAGAAATGTTTGGCATCGTTATTTGTTGTTTATTGTGATACTTTTTGATAATTATAATTAAAACTAGGCTAGATATTATTTCAGTTCTGAATACTTTAATGGCCCATTACTTTCACTATTAACGCCTTCTTTTCTTAAGAATGTTGAGAGAAAATTTTTACCGTGAATAATAATTCTTAAGCTATGAAACTGATGTGAATAATTAGTTCAATTCGGCTGTTTGGTATTGTTTTAATTAAAATAGTGTTCCTTTCCAGCAAAATAACTTTCATTAATATACATTAGTTTTATTTAATATTTTGAAGCACAAAGAAAAGTTGAGTATTGTGTTCTATTTTTAAACGAACTATTTTATTGAAAATAGGGTAATTATTTTTAAAAACAAAAGCTACGTAAAACGTTATTCTCCATTGCTCTTACTTTTGTTTCAAATTCTGCCTACATTTTCTTGAGTAGTCTGTTTATTACAGTTTAATTGAGATGACACTAAATATTTTTTTAAGGAATTAGCTACATTAAAATGATTAAATTTTTATTATAATTAAAATTTTAATGCGAGCGAAAGAGTTAAAAACAAAGTAATAAATATCTTTATTTGATAAGAGCTCCTTAAAATAACTGAATGTGATTAGAAATTTTTAAACAACAATTCATTTTTATTTCTTACTTCATCTATAATTTTTATAAGATGTTATCATGAAAAATAGGTGAACTTGTTTCGGATTACTTCATTGTGACTAATATAACATTTTAAATTTTGCATGCCTGTTTACCAAAATATAAATAAGTGAGATTAATTTTTTCCTATTCTTGAGTATATTTGTTGCAAACAATGATTTCGCCTCTAGCTGAAAATAAGGTGCAATTTTTTATGTCACAAACAATTAAATATACAAAATTATAATTGTGACACACGTAGCATTTATTATGCAAATATGGTTCATTAGTCCCAAAAATAACGTTGACTCATTAATTATTAATAGCTGCTAAAAATTCCACACTTTCGTTTCAGAAAGATACTTAGTCATTGTTTGCATCATATATACTAAAGAATATGGCAAGTTTTGTCAAAAAAATCAAATTATGTCAAAAAATCTGAAAATTTTACGTTAGTCACGGTGAAATGGCATTACAAGATGATCTGATAACTTTTCGATTGACTGTGAGAAACTTATTTTTTTCTGAAGCACATTACAGTAGTATTACATTTTAGCTTTTGACTAAAGAAATGATTTTAACTATCCAATTAAAAAGAGCATGGATTTTAATTCTATCTTATCTAATAAGATTCTTTTCCAATATTATTACCAATCAGATTCTTAGGTTTTACAGAAATAATTAAAACAATAAAGAGTTTTTAAAAGAAACTGATAAATTTAAAACAGATTTATTTAGAAGCAATTTTTCTAGTTTCATTCATTTTAAAAATATTTTAAACCACTCAGAACTTTAATTTTTATTTTTTATTACTAAATATCTTTTTTTTATGTTTTTAGAATTAGCTCTGGTATATCTTTAAGGTAGGAACTAATTATGACAAGCTTTTCCAAAAGTCACTGGACGGAATAGTTTGGGTGTATGACCTTTTATAGTGGATTAATTCATTTATTAAGTAAACCTCTAAATAAATTGTAGCTTTTATTAAATTACTTTGATTATTTAATTTTGATTGTCCAGTGTGATAAACAGTTTTTTTTTACTGTAATTACCTTTTTTTGTAAGACTGAAATGAGCTCTGGCTGATTAACAGCCACCCACGATGAATGCAGGTAATACCTGTAGACTTTAATAATGTAGACGGATGCATGAATGAAGGATAAAGTCTATAAACGGCTTTCTTTTCATGTATGCAGGCTCTGATTTATGAACAGTCACCCTACAAAAGAAGGAATGCCAATTAATTACCTATTTGAAGGGTTTTTTTCGCAATTAAATTTTAATTTTAATTTTTATGTAATTGAATTAGTGTGCGTAATTAGAGAATAAAGAATTAGTGTGCTTATGCATCTAACTGTTATTACTTTAAATTGTTTCGTAAAAATAACTTTTTCTGACTCTCATGTGTATCTTTTTTTATAGTTATTTTAAATTTGAGTGTTACTGAATTTTAAAAAAATGGTGACAGCTACTTTACACCAAGAAGTGTAAAACAACATTCTTGGTGTTTCACTATACCAAGTACAGTGAAACACCAAGAACAGGATTCGAAACACCAAGATGGGGGACACAAGTATTATTTATGGTATTTCACTATAACACTTTGAAGTTGCCACCCCTTTTGGTGTTAAAATACACAAAAAAAATTTTTTGCAGAAAGGAAGTATTTTTATTGTAAGTTGTTAAGAAGTAATAGAATTATTTTAACAGCAAATTGATAAGAAATAATAGAAATATTTTAATAGTAAGTTATAAAGAAGAGCCGAATGGATGTGTAAAGGTCAGGGAGCTGACCTCACATCATAAAGGGTTCGAGTCCCGGACAAGGAGGTTCATTAATTCTCTGTACTATCTTTCCTTACTATGGGAGAAACCATTGGCCCACCTAATATGGTGCCCCTGAACGAGTAGCCAACAAATCTACCCGACTGATACCTAAATAACAAGTGGCAATTGGGTAGTTATTGGAATAAAAAGTTATCAAGAAGATATGTGAATAACAAAATGATAGATATGTGAATAACAAAAGCGTATTTTTTTTAAATGCGCGGAAGAATTCTAAAAATATTGGGAAAGCTTTTCTTCTATTAAAAAGATAACTGAACCGGTGGTAGCCCATACATTGCTTTATAAAAATAAGGAGTTAAAATTCTAGAAAGGAAACTAAGCTTATTTTTCGCTTTTCCTTTTGGGTAGCAGAAATATAAATAAAAACGTCTCTCATTTAAACATTTTTCGCATAATATTGCTCACTTAAACAGTAGAAAAATACATTTCCGGAAGGCTAATAATTTTTAAATCGTAATAAACATAAAATTTTTGTTTCTTCAAATTAAATTAATATTTTGAGGGAGGCTTGAAAAATTATCATTGCAGCGGATTTCTTGTAATATGTCGTACTTGTTACATCGAGCTTTTACTGCATTTTTATATTCAACAAAAGATGTGACTATGGAACTTTTGGTTACCATTCTATCGTATATCGAGTGCTAGCATGAATCAAGCTCGGGAAAATAAATTTTTAACGCATACATCTTCTCCATTATCTGTCTCAATATATTGTATCTAATTTCATCCCTCTCAGAGAAAAATGACTTATTCATGGTAAAATGAGTTCTAGCTTTCAACTTCTGCAAAGTTAATGTCTAAGGTGTTTAAGATTAACTACTGATACTACGAAACCTTATTTTCATTATTAATATTTATTGTCAGAAATGATTCTTCCTCATTTACGTGAGAATGATTTCCCAAAAGAGGGACTGTTAGAAATTAGAAATTTTCACTGGTTTCTGTATGAATGTGAATAAAATTATTATTATTATTTTTAGATTCAGAAGTGATTGTAAGACATTAAAATCGAATACATACTTACAAAATATTTCTTCCACAAATATTAATCTTTCCATGCTTAGCGTATGGAACAAAACAATGGTATCGTACATGAAGATTTAAAAATAAAGCGCATTGAATAAGAAATTTTAATATATTTTATATAAGTCATTTTCATTTATTTAAAATTTGTAAATAATTTTTCATACATTTAAAATTAAGGAAACTATTTTTCATGCAATTAAGATTTACATTATGAAGGTTTTTTCTTCATTTAGTCCGGTTCCGTTTCCATCATTATTATTTTTTGATGAATTTTAAAAATTTAATCGAAATTTTTAATTTTCCCGCCACTTGTAATATGCAATTTTTGTAATATGCAATATGTAATATGCAATTTTTTGTAATATGCAATATGTAATATGCAAATGCAATTTTTAGGAAATGACTGCAATATTTAGGAACTTTTGAAAGGATAATGCAACCATCAGTTAGGCATCAAGTTTAAAATTTCATTTTAAAATTTTATAGTTTAGAATATTAATTCAAAACCATCTGTTCTATTTTTGAAGCATTATCATTATAAGAGTTCTATTTTCTGATTTCGCATGATTCATTGAGTTATGTTGTGTACATGTTATTTAATTGCTATAATGACATTTATTCGGAAGAAATAATGACTTTTAAGAAATAATGATGTTGAAATAGAAAAGGGTAAATAGATGTGAGTAGGTTCAACTGTTGTTGAATTTGCAGGTGGCTAATAGCAGTGGCTGAGGTTATCGTTAACGCTAATGTAAGATATGCATTCATTCAATATCAGTATTTTTCTCTTTTGTTGAAATTCTTACAATGGAAAAAGAAATTCGTTCTGATAAAGTCATGGCTTTCAGTGGGGTGTTATGATTTTTTTTGTGTTATTCGACAATAATAGAGTTGAAATTTAACATCAAAGGGGTGTCTTAATGAATTCTCAACAACGGTATTGAATAGATTCTTGCAATATATAGTTTTTCTTAGAAACACCTTCAGATTCAGAAAAAAAGATTTAGAGATATTTCAGTCAGAGCTCAACGAACCAAGAGATTGATAAGAAAT
Source organism: Parasteatoda tepidariorum (assembly GCF_043381705.1). Taxonomy (NCBI): domain Eukaryota; kingdom Metazoa; phylum Arthropoda; class Arachnida; order Araneae; family Theridiidae; genus Parasteatoda; species Parasteatoda tepidariorum. The sequence continues at coordinate 63,844,601 of NC_092214.1, forward strand.
TAGTTGATAGAGAAGTTAAAGATGAAAATATTTTAGAGCCTGTTATTTCATTCGATGCCTGCGATGCTTTCATTCGATGCCTGAATATCATTTTTATAAGTAATATTTGAGCAAATACAGTTTTATTTTATTTTATATACGTCGTTGAACTGCCGACCCGATTTTGGGTTTAAGACTACTAATTTCCCTCCGCATCCTTGAAATTTTGAACCCAATCCAGAAAACAAGGGAACTCCTGGATTAAGTTTTGGGAGAAATTTGCCTTTGGGGAGGACTTTTAATGAAATTAACCCGCATATGCGTTACATGAAGGGGGAAACAGCGAAAACCTCCCACGGATAGCCTGACGGCAAGGGAATCTAACTTATAATTCGTCTACAACTGAGGATATTTTACGTCAGCATTGTGGTCAGAGCGAGCTGGGTGCTGAATTTAAATCAACCAGCTCACGAAAGCTCTTTCCCTGCGATACCACGGCTCGAGCGAATATAGTGAAGAATCCAATACTCGAAACAAGTGCAAATAAAGAAAATCCTAAACCTATAATAAAGTCGAAAAAGGAAGTGAAATTTGATGAGCCAAAAGAAGTGAAAAGTTCGAAACAATTTTGCAAAACTGTACTCGTGAATTATGCTCATCTTAATATATTTTAAAAACTAATCCTGAAGAATATGTAGAATTTTTTTTCAGTAAATGATTATTATAAGCTTAGCTAAGAATGTGAACTATAAGAACATTTAATAATTGATATTCAACAATTTTTTTAGCTTTTAAGTGGACACCATTCCATTCCACCCAAAGAAACATACTGGAACGCAATTAAAGTAGCCGTAACCACCGTTAGTGAAAATAGTTACTGCCAAAGGCCACTGTTCCAAAAAATTGAGGATCGTAAAAACTCATTTACATTTTTTCACTCATTTTTTTATTTTATTGTCATTAGATATTGTTTAGTAACGAGCTTATGAAATATGATTGTATATGGATAATCATTTCTTAATTTGGCATTTAAACGGTTAAAACCATTTGCTTCATAAGGCATGATGGTACAGGAGTTAGTGCTCTCACAAATTGCAAGAAGTTTACAAGAATTAGAGCAAGAAGATTTTATTAGGACAATTCTTAGCCGTAACTGAGTACTCATTCACTCATATTCTATTCTTTATCTAATTTATCCTAATAAATTTTTTATTCGATAAGCAGTATTAACTTTAATACTTTTGACGAAATTCGTATCTTGAAAGAAATTCGTTTGAGGCAATCTGCAGGAAAGGGTTTCGTCAAACGGAAATGAAATTTCGAGAATTTGAATTTTTTTTTTTTGTTGCAATGTTTTATTATTTGTACAAAGTAATACCCCGCATTCTTGGGCTAAAAGCTAATAATTAAAAGGATAACTAATACACAAAATGCATAACTTAATATATATTTATTTATTGTTGTAATACATTGTTCTATTACTTATTATAGGAAAGAACCCAAACACTCAAGTCTGAAAAGTTTTTATTTCTTATTACAAGCTTCTGATATTATTACGTTTAAAATAATTCTAAGAGTTCTTTTTTAGTAATACAGACGGAGTCTAGACCAATTATTTCAAATTTATCGAAACTTTATTTACAGATAATTATTTCTGCTCATTACCAATTCAATTTTTTTCTACGTCCAAATCCACAATAAAATCTATACAATGTTTTAGATGCAAATTCACAGTAACTTAATGCGATAAAAAAATTTAATTAAAAAAAACGTGTCTACAGAACTATAAAGATTATAATTATTTTTCAAAGTCGAGCTATGCATATATTCGTATTCAATCACAGAGTAAGTAATTGTTAAAATTATAACTAATGAAGGAAGAACTAAAATAATTAAAAAGTTGCTTGATATTTTAGTGAATTATTGAGACCAGATTCCTTTCTTCTTTTGTATATTGCTTTATAGGAAATAAAAGTTTGGACTGTTAAAGCAAAACATAATAATATATTCCACATTTTTCAAAATATTTTTACTCATATTTATCCCTTAAATCTTTAAATGGTTAAAAAGATAAATTGATAGAAAATAAAATGTAAAAGATAATTAAAAAAAATAATAATTTGAAAACCTTAAGAATGTATATTTCTAAATTCAGACTGCAAGTAATGTGCGTAAGAATAGAACAGTCAGGAGTGTGGGCAGTTTGTTCCAAATAGAATGCAGCAAATTTTTAATTAAAAAAAACTGCGGGTGGCATAAAAAAAAGAATTTTATTAAGTAAAAGAAAAAGTAGTATTAATAATCAGATAAGGGACCATTCAGTGCCGATCATTAGCTGTTATTTCCTTACAGTTTGCCACTCCAAGTCTTATTTTATTTTATAACCGCCGTCGAACAGCTGATCCAATTTTTTGGGTTTACGACTACTAATGTTCAACACCGTAGCCGTGTAATTTTGAACCCAATACAGAAGACAAGGGAACTCATGGATCAAGTATTGGGAGAAATTTGTCTTCGTGTAGGACTTTTTGTAGGAAGTAACAAGTATTCACGCTTACATGGATCGGGAAACCATGAAAACCTCCCACGGTTAGCCCGACGGCAAGGGGACTCTAATCCATGATTCGTCTACCACTGAGGATATTTTACGTTTGCACTGTGTCGGCACGAGCCGGATGAGAAAATTTGTATCAACCAGCCATCGCTGGAATTCGAACCCGGTTCACCTCATTGGAAGGCGAGCGCTCTATCCCCTGCACAGCCATGGCTCTGCCTTACATGCTGTGAGTTTTGAGTGAAGACACATCACAGACCTGGTATGTTCTGATCACATCATTTCTACCTCTGAACTTTAATATAGCATAGCAAGTCGTGTGCGTAACATTTCCCTACAAATACTACTACCAATTATTAAGCATGCGATTTCACGCTTCCAGATGGTAGCAAACAATGGTAGACATCATATTGAACATGTTTTATTAACAAGTTAATTGATTATTTAATGTCATATATTAGTGACTGATATCTGTATATGTTCTCTATAAAAATGTAATACGTTATCTAGTGAAGGGTATTTGGAACTTTTTTTTTCTTTCAAGATACATTTTCCATTATTCTATTGCACCGAAAACTATATAGTAGCAAAAGTTTAGGATTCAGCAACAGTATAGATTTTGCAGAATGCTGATACATGCCAACTTTAATTAAAGACACTCTATAATATGATAAATTGGAAACACAGAGTACATAGTTTAAACGATACTGGTATAACGAGAGTAAATCGATACTATAAGATGGATGGTTAAGGAAACCCCAGAAGAACTTCTGCGTCTGATTTTATATGGAATCCTTCATATGCGAATTACGATTGTCATGGAGCAACACAACATCATCACTGAGCATCCCACGCCTAGTACAAGGAATATACATAGAGGAAGAAGGCTAAGTCCCATAAGCATAATGTAAACCGGTTTCCCAAAGATTGGTACGGGCCCCGTGCAGTGAGCTGAAAGAAAAAAAGGAACATTTAGGGGACAACACCAGAGAATTTTCTTGAATCGGGTTTGCACCCACCTCATTCCCCAACCACTTGCGATTAGGAAGGAAAAAGAATGTCTTCTCTTTTTATATATGTTTGATCTGTTGTTGCACTTCTGCATTATTTATTAAAAGTACTGTGCTAAGATATTTTTTCATAATTTATTTATATAATTCGCGTTGGCAAGTTTGTTTCGGATTAAGGAATAAAATGACATAAATGGATTGCTTCGAGATTAAGGAATAAAATTGCAAGAGGCATTACTCAACCAACGACCAGTTCAGGCGACGTAGCTACTGTATTATCATTTTACCTCTTATGAACTTGCGTTGAATTTTAGTACATTTGGTGCTAAATCTGAGTATGTTGCTCTTTCTGGGAGTTGTATAGTTTTCTTGTATAGCAATCTGTACTGAGCTGTTCCCCGCGTTAGTTACGTATTCGAAGAGCAAGACTTTTTCGCCTCTTCTATATTCTTTGCCTATTGTTCTGAATGGCGTATCGCAAGTACTTCAGTGTTAAGCAGCAACTTACGTCGCTGCGTAGTATCGGACAGGTAAGCTGTTATTCACTTACACCATTTCCTGACTGCAGAATTCTATGATACTGGAGGTCTTTCTGCGTAATTAAATGGGGGTGCTTTTTTTCCTATAGGAGGTTAGATAATTGTTTGTCGGCTTACCTTCGAAATGTATTCAAATAACATACACAAAGAAATATGGTTAAAAAACATTACACTTATTTTTGAGCATATTTTTGAAGCATCTGCATATTTTTGAAGTTAATGCAGATTTTTCTAAAATCAAGTAATGGTCTTACACCTTAGTCATATAAATCCCTTCAAATAGAAATAACATTTTGAGATCAGTTATCCTTACTATTATTCCATATAAATATTTTATTACCATATGTATCCGAAATTATCATTTTTTTACTAATATTACATGGAAAAAGAAAGAAAAAATTTTGTAATACCCCTAGTAACATAATATTGAGTTCGAATTAATATATTGCACTGTACTTTACCTAAAACCTTAATAAACTTCATGTACATTTCGCATTCTTTGAATACAAGAAAAATTTAATTAAATTTAATTATAGCATCTGAAAATTTCTTGTTTTATACGCTGGTTAAATATGGTTTCTTTTATGACATTAAGTAATAATTAAAATGTATATTTTAATTTTAGGATACGTACTGCAAAAATTTTTTTGTGAATGTTCTTTACCATAAAAGAATTGCTTTTGAAATGAAATAATTGATGCCGCTAAAATAAACTACATGTACCAAAACTTAATGAAAAATAGCAATATTTTTTGCAGATAAAAGAAATTTATTTTAGTACAAGAACAAATAAAAACGTCAACATAAGATATTTGCAACAGAAAATGAAATGCCGCCAAAAAAATGCCCTTTCGTGAGATAAAAGGATAATGGAATGGGTTTTTTTGAAGAATAAAAACTATATTCTCACAAATACTTTCAGATATATAAGTGTATTAATGAGTAAAGGAAAATTTTTACGTCAAGCATTTTTTAGTGTCTTTAAAATACGAGAAAATTTGAAAAAAAAAATTGTTTGAGTTCAAATAAGCAACTAAGTTCAGTTCGAAAGATAAGAGAAATCACAAAAAATAGAGATTTATGAAACAAGTTGTCAGTTTTCCCTTTTACATTTCAGAAACAGTTTTTATCTCTCCAAAACGTATGATAAATAACGCACACGGAAAGAAGAATTTTGGTAAAATTACATCACATTTATGATGATGACAATTCTGGTTAGAAAACAAAAACTTGATTCTGGTAATGAAACCAAAATAACTAGCAATCAAATAACAAATTAAAACCATTCATTTGGTATTTTTTCTGTTCATATTCATATGGTAATAGTTTACCAAAAATTCTAAAATTTAAAAGTATAGTTCTTATTTCCCTACATTTAGCAAAAAATACAAAACTGAAAAGTAAAATAGCCGAATAAATAATTTTTATGCCATGCTCTAAACTATTATGTTGAAATCACTAAGTATTATCACATTCACCAAATTCCACATTATTATAGAAGCATTCACATTATTATAGAAGCATTCACATTATTATAGAAGCATTTTTTATTGTTAAATTTGTCAAAATCTTTACCAAAACTCTTCGGAAAAAAATATCTAGCTTTTTTGTGTTCCCATAGTGTAACACGGTAAATTTTAAAACAGTCTAGATATTTTGACCATACTTTTTTAAGGTGTATTAAGATTTCCTCAAGCTTGTACAGTACGGAATAAAAACAAGCACCCTGAATAACGTTTGATCGTTAACGTTTGATCCGATTTACTCATACTAGGATTCATTAAAATAATAATTCTATATTTCGAGCATTCAAATTAATACTTCTAGGGGCTCAGATTTATAGTCAAGATTAATACTTCTAAGGACTCAGATTTTTAGTCAAATTAACTAGGCTCAGATTAATAGTTCTCTTCCTTTAATATGCTAAATAATTTATGCAGATATTTCAAGTTTTAAAATCAGACTCAAAAACATATTTTTTGTGAATAAGTGCCCTCTTTTATCCATATATTCAGATTCTTGACTGTCAAAATATAAAGGAAGAGGGTAGAAGTAATTTGACAGATTTGGTTCCCATAGTTTAGATAGAAGAACAGTCTAAAGTTTGAATCAATTATTGGTAATTTTACTTTTCGTGTATTTCACTTAATAAAGAAGTTGTATTTTTAAAATTTTATTACTGAAGAACTAATCAACTGACTCACTTCAAATTTCGAATTTTGTCACTTAAAACAACATAGATTAAAATGGTATTAAAACTTTAATACCTTAAAACTCTAATTATTTGAGCTCATTATTTAAATAATTAATGAAAATAATAAATAACTATGAATGATAATTTTTTGTATGGATTTATCGTTGGATATGCATGTCTTATAAATGTATTAAACTGTTTTAAGTTCGCGCGATAATTAATTTCGAGATTTGCGAAGGATACCAATCCAATCATAAGATCAAAAGTTATTTTACGTGTAGCACATCGAAAAATTCTAAGAGTGTTGGTTTACGCTGTTAATTTAGATAACAAATTTAATAACAATTACATATCAAATATAAAAAAAATTTAAAATTAATTTTAAATAATTAAAATTTTTAATAATAAATATATAAACTCCTATGAAGGAAAAAAATATATTTTTTCATTTTTCTCAATAAATGAGGTAATCAGGTAAAAAGAGACTGTGTTTTTTAAAATTATTGCTGACATTATAAAATGCAAAATTATAATGATCACTATATATACTATATCAATTTCATACTTCAAAACTTTTCCTTTTATCTTAGATAAATTTAAAAAGACTTAAGAAACTTGATCTTATAAAATCTGCAATTTAAAGAAAAATATATCTCGGTCCTTTCTTAGGTATTAGCCTCCGTTATATTCCTTTAAAAGAATCATTACTTTAGTATGTTTTAATGGAAAACATTTCAAAGCGTATTTTTGTCAGCGTAAGAGTAAAGTTCTTTTTATACGGTCATTGATTGAATGGAATTCACCACCAGTTTTTTTCGTATTTTCGTTCTTAAACCTGCTGACGAATAGCGATTTTTGGTCCAATGTCAGCGATTTCCGCAAAAGAAATCTTTACGTTGAGAAAAAGGGTATAGCTTAAATGAAGTTAGTTCATGCATACAACTTTAGAATTGCATTTGCCGCATGCTGTAGAAAAGAAGCACCTTTCTTTATATTAAATTCCTAAGTACCAAAACCCGAGATTTCTGAACGTCTAAAAGAAAACTATTTGTGAAATATTTGCATAGAAATGGGCAAAGAAGGCTGACTTTTATCTTTCTTAAACCTCAAGACTTTAACTTGACTGCTTCTCTTTAAGGAGATACTAATACTTAAAAGTAGTTTCAGGAGAGAACTAATTTTAATTGTAAGTCAAATTATAATTTAATTGGAAGAAACAAGATTAAATAAGACTGAAAAAAGAATTAAGAACAATTGAATATTTAAAAAAATGAAATTTATTTTACGAATTTAAGATGATTTCTATTGAAAGCTCACTTTTACTGTCGTAAATTAAAAAAATTTAATTTTTTCTTCAAAATATGCAAATATATCAAAATGTTGGTCTTAATTATAAGTTAATTTTAAATAAAAATGTGTCAAACTATATTATATTAAAGAAAGAGTAAGAAATTTATAACAAATAAAATGAAAGTTAGTAGTGGAGATTGACTTTTATTTGTTATGAACGCGTCTTTGAATTTTTTGATAACAAGTTTGTTTTCAAAAAATTCAAAAGCTTTAAGANTATATATATACATACATATAGTACTACAATCTGATATCAGTTATTCCAAAGTGTTTCTTAATATTTAACCGTGTGAGAAAATAAATTATTTGTACATGATAGAAATAAAACATGTAAAAAAATATTGTTTAGTTACAAATTAGGTTTTAAATTTATATTAATCAGCAAGTTATGCTTCATATAACTTTGTTTTTAACAAAGTTATATGCTTTAGTTTTGTTTGTTTTGTTTTGTTTTTAGCCGAATAGTAGTATATTACTTATACTCTGAAGCATTCATAAAGTGTAAATACCAATACTTTAAAATATAAAAGAAAAATATCGGTAAGAGTCGAAAAAACTAATAAAATAATAACGTGAACTCATTGATGATTTAGCGTTATATCTTTTTGAGGTGAGTATTCAGATGAATAGTTCTATTGAAAGATACACCAGCTCTACCTTTCTATCCCTCTTATCATGAACACTAGCTATATCACAATCCCAAACAGCACGCCAAACAATTCATCATCATGGCATGACTAATTCGCCATTGTCATTCGGGATTCTCTGCTATAGCAACATAGAAATATGCCTGTAATTATTCTTGTCATAACACGTGTTTTCAATCCACTCCCACTTCGAACATTATCAATCTAATACCTTCAATTTAAGATGTCACTTTTCTATGAAGAAAGATAGAATCAAATATTCGACTGAAACAATGACTTTAAAAAGATATTACTTCTCATAATTAGGTACTGGTCTATTTTAAATCTTCAAATCTGATTGTTATTATTAGTGATATTATTCTCATTATTATTATAATTATTTTGGAACAAACAAGAAAATTTTGCTGGTAGATTATTAAAGTTTTCAAGCCTTTTTGCTAATATTTACATTTTTATTATAATACTAGTAACTAATAATTACTTTTTACAAGGACATATTTTGAATTAATTGAAAAATAAAATTTTTAAATTTATTTTGCTATGTGTGGTTGTTAGCATCATATTATTTTAAGAAAATTTTAATATCATAAAAGAAGTATATTATTAAAATAAAGTGTTATCGCAAAATTTCAATTCATTCTCTTATTTCTTTTATTTCACTTCAGATTATTCGATTATCGTTAATAAATTTCCAATAATAAAATAATAATATCAATATCGTTTATGTAAACATCATTTGCCAGTTTCAGTAATTATATAAGTAACTGAGCTTCACTGGAAAAATAATAGTTCAAACAAAACATTTTGAAAATAAGTTGAATGTAGCTTATCATGGCTCGAATAAATTAGAATGGAAACATTAATTTAAATGAAAATTTTTCTATTACATGTGACTTAGCACATATACACAATAGCAAAACTTCAATAAAAAAAGTAATTCATATACGGAGAAATAATCTGGTAAAACTACAGAGCCTAATGGTAATGACAATTCTGATAAAAGAAAACTATAATTCTGGTTAATAAAACCAAAATATACAGTTTTTAAACCATTCATTTGATGATTTATCCTTTCATATGGCAGTGGTTTACTGTAAATTCTGGTTTTATAAAAAATGATAGTTCTAATTAGCACATATTTAGCAAAAATACAAAACTGTAAACTAAATTTCATCGATTAATTGGTTTTTATGCCATGTTCTACGGTATCATGATAAAATTACCAAATTTTACCACATTTTAAAAAAATTTTTGATTTATTTTAAAACCATATTTTAAAATAAATTTTAAATTAATTATTTATTTTAAATTAATCACTACTAAAGTGCTTTGGTTAAAACTATCGAGCTCTTTGGTGTTCTCAGAAGGCCAGAAACACGGTAAATTTTACCATATTTTGGTAGTTTTGAGCATGCTTCCTTTCTCAGTATAGCTTTTCATTAGTTAATAAAACACTTCTATATATTATTAACTCAAGAAGGTATTTTTGGACAAAAAATGATTTTTTTTGCTTTCCTTATAAATAATATTAGGTTAAATAATTTGTTTCATGACTTATCTTCCCTAGTGATATGAAACTAGTAAGAAAAAGAAATAACTATTTTTTATCGAGGAAAGATTTTTAAAAATGTATACAGTCAAATTAGCTTATGTATCACTCAACATAAATCTAATCATTTAAAATTTATTTAAAAACTAGATGGGTTCTTATTAATAATTAGTAAAGGTTATTGGAAAATTTATAAAAAATGTCACTACAGAGTCCATTGAAATTGATACATAGATAGTATGAATTATTTTCTGTGTCAGTTGTACTAAAAAAGCAGATAAACTCGGATATCTAATACAAAATCAGTGAAAATGATTTGTTGAATTTGAAAAAGTAAAAGATAATTGGTTTTCAGAGAAAAAAAATCTCTTTAGCTAAATATTTTTAGCACCATGATGAAATGCTTAGAACGTAAGTTCCATAATACAAGATGGTGATTTACGTAAATAATGTCTTGATCTTGTTAGCAAATTCTGAAATAGTTCAAGAAAATCTTTCAAAAAAGGAATAAGCTATACACGTGTATAATTTGTAGATGGCAAAATATTGTCCTTCTTGAGTGCGGCAAAAATTCTAGAAAATTCTTTTTTAAGTTAATGAGCATGGTTGCATTAGAGCAAGCATTTTTCTCGTCTGTTTGCTTTAGTTTACTTAAGAAGCAAATATAAATCCAATTTAAGCAGTTGAAAATTGCGAATATACTCGCAAAAGACTATTTTTTTCAAGAGTTCGGATAATAGATTTTTAAACTTACTAACAGGATTAACTACTTTCCTGTTTATAAAGTGTTTCGAAAGTAACTGCAACTTATACAGATATATTTGAGGTTTACTGCAAAAAGAGCCAATGTTATTTTTTTTCAAATTGATCAACTTAGAAATTCGTCACCAAAGTCAAATTTTAAAGATTTTAAAATTACAAAATCAAATTTTAAGAAAAAAGGCTAAATGAGAGTAATATAGATTTCCAATGGCCGGAGAAGTATATAAAATTTTTGATTGCGATATTTTTCAAAAAAAAGAAGAAGAAAAAAGATTACAGACACTAATTTCAAATTTTTGTTATTTAAACTTAGTTTTTTCTAGTGCAAAACTACAGACACAAATATAAATTTTTAAATAATATAATTGACCGTGATTTTTTGCTATTTTTTGAGGTGCTTAATCTCAAAATCAATATATCTGCTTATTTTTAAACCTAACTCTTATGGTATTTACGTCCTATAGTTACTTTCGTTTTTTTTTTTTTTTTTTTNTTTTTTTTTTTTTTTTTTTTTTTTTTTTTTTTTTTTTTTTTTTTTTTTTTTGAATAAGCCTAATCAAAACTATTGCTTAGTTATTTTACAGTTTTACTTTCTGAAAAAATATGACTTTTATTTTTCATAAGTATTCTAAAAATAAAATATTGCTAATACATTAAGAAATATATTACCGTATGAAAATATATTGGTTTGCATACGCTTTTTCCAAAATGCATCTGATAATGAAAATTTGCTCAAATTTTTCCTACCTGAAACTTCTTGAATTGGAAAAACAATTCTGTTTTATTCTTTGCTTTGTTAAGATAAATAACACGACTTTGTTTTTCAATTTTACTTATTTTATATTCCTTAAATTAACATTAAAACTAATAAATAAAATAAGAAAATAGTTTTCTAAGCACTTTGCAGTTTTTTTTAATTGACTAAAAATGATATTAAAATACTAAAAAGCAAAATTATTAAAAAACATTAACACGTTTCAGTGCCACGTAGAGAAACCTTCATCACTAGAAAATATGGTAAACTGAGGAAAAAAGTATCATCAAAACTACCAGAATATGGTAAAATTTACCATAATTTAGGCTCTATGGGAACACGGAAAAGCTCGGTAGTTTTTTGCTGCTTTGGTAACGATTGCGATAAAATCAACAATAAAATATGGTTTTATAATCGGTGATAAAATTTGGGTAAATGTGATAAAATTTGGTCATTCTATCAGGTTACCTTAGCATGACATTAAGACCCTTTATTCAATTATATATAATTTTCAGCTTTGTATTTTTTACTAAATCTCTGGTTAGTAGAACTATAATTGCAAGTCATAATTTCTGGTAAACCGTAACCACTTGAAAGACAAAATTATAAAATTAATGGTTTAAATACCATAAATCTTTTTTTTATTAGAATTATGGTTTTTTTTTACCAGAAATGTCATTATCAAGCAATTCAATAATTTTACTATAATTTTTTTCTCTGTGAAGGAGGGTCAAAACAAAGATAATAAAATTCGATGGAAGTTACACCATACTATTTAAGATCAATATACAGTTAAGGAGCAACAATTTCAAAATTGACAGTAAAAATTAAAAATAAATAAATACTGATTTCCAAATGTTTGAAAAATGTGGTGCAAGAGTCAGATAATTGACTATAGAATTGTTTATCTTGCAGTTGCTTTCAAAGCACTTATAATCCCTAGTCCTAAAATAGTTGCAGAGTTCGCAAAGGAGTAAAAAGAAATGTCTATTAGCGAAGAATACAGAACTAGCTCAGCCCGCTAAAAATTCAAGGCGAACAAAGCTCTCAAGAACTTGTTTAAATGTTCACTAGAGAGCAAAATGAAGGCGAATCTTAATGAGAAAGGATTAAAGCTCTTTAGAAACATTAATGAATGACTTTGATCTAGTGGCGTAGCCAATGGGGCCCATGGGGGCATGTCTTTAATCGAAATAAATAAATTCCCAGCTAAAAATAGAAGAATTTTTTTTAATATTAAAACTATGAGCCGCGATGACTCAGGGGATATAGCGTTCGCCTTCCAATGAGGTGAACCTTTTTCGAATCCCAGTCGATACGAATTCTGCGTTCAGCTTTCACCGACCACAGTACTGATGTGAAATATCCTCAGTGGTAGACGGATCATGGGTTAGAGTTTCCTTGCAGTCAGGTTAACCATGGGAGGTTCTCGTGGTCTTCATCTCCATGTAATGCAAATGCGGGTTAGTCCGATCAAAAAGTCCTCCACGAAGGTAAATTTCTCTCAATACTTGATCCAGGAGTTCCCTTGTCTTCTGGATTGGGTTCAAAATTACAAGGCTACATAATTGATCAATAGTAGTCGTAAACCCAAAAAATTGGGTCGGCTGTTCAACGACGGTTATAAAATATAAAATAAAATATTAAAACTATAAAATACTATCAAGTTTTATGTTTTTACTCACTAGAAATTTGAATGAAGAACTAGATATTTTCTATAAATCATTTTGTTCATGGACTAAACTGAAATCTGAATTGTTATAATGCGATAAGTAGGCCACAGCGAGATATAACTCCACCAACTAACCTTATAGCAGTATTGTCATCAAATTTCCACCAGATTATTAAATATATACACTTACAACAAAAAGTGTGTTCTGCAGAGGGTATGTTCAAAATGTGTTCTGCAGAGAGCACTTTATCGTACTCAAAGAGATTAAAAACATATTCGAGGTACAAAATAAAGGAAGATAGATTAGTGGGATTAGCTTTGTTTTCTGTGTGAATCATGAAGTCATATATATATCTTCAAACGAGGTTTTTCACCAAATGGCTTTGCCTTACGGAAGAATTTATTATAATTTATTTTCAATTTTCAAAATAGTTTCAATAAAATTATGCTTAACTTTAAGTATCCTCAAAATCATAAATTGTGCTATGGAGGCAGGATAAAATAATGAGGCATGAATAGTGAAAATTCCTAGTACATTTGCGTTTGCAGCAACAAAGGAATTACTGCAGATATTTCAAATGAACTTGCCTTTTTTTGCAAGCATTTTTAAAAGACAAATATGGCCATATTTACAAAAAAAAGCACCTTCTTACATGCATATTTTTATGATAGTTTTGTAAAACTATTCACGGTCGGATGGAGGTGCCATCGGTTATCCCAGTTATAACCCCAAGAAGTTCAAATTTCCAGTAAAATGAATACTTACTAAAGAACACTTAGGAGCATGGGAAGAGATTCAAAGTTATCGAAAGATAATATTACCTAAAACAAAGCCAACACCACGTTATTAATATTAAATTTTGGATAATCTGGCTACAGTTTAATCACCCAAAAAGAGTGTGGAAATTTAATATAATCTTGTAACAGAAACATTTCAATGGTTAAAGACATAAAGTAGCTTAAAGAAAAATAAAGTTAAAAATAGATTTTGATATTCAATTTAGTAGCGACTCTGAATTGATAAGTTATACACTTGTATTAAGCTAAAAAGATAGCCGTTACATTGATTGCTTAGAAAAGAATAAAAGTATTTATATTCGCTTTTCATAAACTGTGATAAAAATTAAATATTTGATTCTATAGAATTAAGAATGATTAAAAAAATTACATTTATGAAATAAATTAAAAGCATTTCAATAACTAGGAAATATGTAATGACCATAATGCCATCACATGTGTCAGTATAGAGTAAACTAACCAGTGAAGGAACACTTAAGCTTAGCTTGCCTTTTAAAAAATCATATTAATTTCAAAATTCGTAATTTTAGTTAAATGACAGTGTCAACATATTTGTTACTATTTTCAAATTATGTAAAAAAATTGTAGAGAACTTACATTATATTGTTTTAAAGTTTTGGAGGTTCAAATAACAAGTAGTAAGAAGACCAAGTGAAGGTCTTAATTTTGGTTATTTTTTAATGCTCTTTATGAATTTATAAGCCGTACAAATATTTAAAAACAAGCTTATTCATGAAATTATAACATATAAAAACTTGGAAAATGTTAACTTTGTTTTGTAATCATGAATTGAAAATTAAAGTGTATTTTAAATTCTCTTTTTCACCTTAAAAAATAAAACTATTACATGCAATTAATTCCACTTCAAGCATATAAATACAAACACTCACCTTATAATTTTTTCAAAGAAACAAGGTGTTGCAGAGATAATAACAAATTAAAAAAAATTTCCAGAGAAGTCTATTTGACCAGGTAATCCAAAACATTGCTAGATGACTTCCTATTGTTTGGCTGTAAGCTATTGTTACCAATTAAACTAAAGAAAAATTTTCAAATTCTTATTTTTAATCAATATATATGAAATGTTTCTTCACTGGGTAGTGCTCCTTCACTGGTTGGTTTACCCTAATAAAAGTTGTAATAAAAGTTAAAATAAATTGTCCCGGTTAATTTGTGTTTTAATTATTTTTTAGATCTCCATCTTATTGAGCTAAAATTCCTTAGATGAATTCCATTAAAAAATGAAATTCTGGTTAAGCTGTAGTTTCGATTGTCTCTTATGTCATGAAGTGTCAGCACTTCAGTGAACGTTCGGTTTCTCTTATTTTCTAGTTGCAACCCAGCATTCATTCACATTAATGTTGTTGCTGCAATGATATACGATGTTTATCTGGTATACTAAAAATCAAAGGTAAACGATAGTGGATGATAGTTTCAGTTCTATACAGAAATCAGTGCCGAGGCAAAGAATGAAGAGAAATACAAAAGGATGAACAAAAGCAATTTTTATTTTGTTTTTCATATTTCTATCATTTTTCAAATTTCAATATTTTCTATCATAATTTAATTTTTGCAAACTGTGGTCAATTTTATTCGCTTTTAATTAATCAATAGGCTGCATAAATTCTCACTAATAAGCAAAGACTAAAAATCATCTTCAGAAATTAATGTAGCTAGAAAGCACATTTATAAAAACCACATCTAAAGAATTACCTAAAGGGGACAAAAAATATGTCTAATAGCGAAGAATAAAGACTAAGAAGAATGAGTGAAAAGTTCAAGGAAACAAAAATTCTCCAGTGTTTATTTAAATGTTCACTTCGGAATGAGTGACAGTGACTCTTAATGTGAAAGATTAGTTCTCTCTTGTGACATGAATTTCAGGTATTGACAGCGGTTAGCAGCGGCAAACCTTTTGGATTCTACCCTTATCTAATCTCGTCACGACATTTATCTAAAGCACCGGGCAGTATAATTATATTTTTAATCGTTTCTTACTTAAGCTTTATCTTTATTTGACACTCAGAAAATCTTTGAAATTTTTTGTTATTTTTCGTATCTTGACGTTTTTTTATTAATTCAGTAAATGACCGTTTTTGTATTATGCGGAGATACTTTCATCATTGCCGAGTTGAAGATAAATACAGAAAGCTAAGAGAAAAATTTCACTTTGCTCTTTACACTATGCTAAGTGTTTTTCTATTTATATTTTAATATTTGCTTTCTGTTGTGCACTTAAACCACTTTGAACTATTTTTTAGATTGTGTAAATCCTTCATAACAAGTAAAGCCTAAAAACCAGGATCTAAAATCAATGTAGCTACAACTAAAAACATACAAGTTAAACTATACAATTTATTCACATAACCCTCCCAAACACTTTGCACTTATTTAGAAAGCACTTTTAACTAATCTCATTTTTTGAAACCGTTAAAAAGTTCACAAAAGAGAGCAAAGAAATGTCTATTACTGAAGAATGTAGAATAAGCGCAATGAGTTAAGAATTCAAGAAGACAAAAGTTCTCGAGTACTTATTCGAATGTCCACTTGAGAGCGAGTAACGATGATTCTTAATGTGAAAAATTAAAGCTCTTTGGGGACATAAACGGATGACTTGGAACATCTCTTGTGACATGAATTCTAGATATTGATATTGGTTAGCCGAGGCAAGCCTTTGGTTCCTGCTCTTATCTAATCGCAAGAAAATTTTTAAAATTTTTGTTATATTTCATTTTGTCATGATTTTTACGAATTAGTTTAGAAAGCGATCATTTAAGTTCTTTCATCAATGCCGA
The DNA here is from genome assembly GCF_043381705.1 of Parasteatoda tepidariorum. NCBI lineage: Eukaryota > Metazoa > Arthropoda > Arachnida > Araneae > Theridiidae > Parasteatoda > Parasteatoda tepidariorum. The sequence goes on from NC_092214.1 coordinate 63,861,204, forward strand.
ATTAAGGAATGGAGATTAATACAGAAAGCAGACCCATTTTTTATACTTTGATGAGTATATTCTATCTTCTACTCCTAATTTAATATTTTCTTCCTGTTGTTCATTTAAGTCCTCATTAAATATTCTTTAGATTATGTAAATCTCTCATAACAAGTAAAGCTTAAAAACTAGAATCTAAAATCAATGCAGCTACGACTACTAACATACAACTTAAAATCTACCATTTATTCACATAACACTCCAAAACACTTTGCAGTTGTTTAGAAAGCACTTTTAACTAAGCCCATTTCCTGAAACAGTTAAAGAGTTCACAAAAGAGCGCAAAGAAATGTCTATTAGCGAAGAATACAGAATAAGCACAGTAAGAATTCATGGAGACAAAAGTTCTCGAGTACTTATTTAAATGTTCACTTGAAAGCAAGTGACGGCGAATCCTAATGAGAAAGGATTAAAGCTCTTTGGAAACATTAATGAATGACTTCGATCGTCTCTTGTGACATGAGTTAGAGGTATTGTCGTCGGTTAGCCGCGGCAAGCCTTTGGTTCCTGCCCTTATCTAATCGCACCACGACATTCATCCATAACAACGCTGTTGTTTAATCCTGCCTTTCATAGGCTTTTACCTAAGCGTCACCTAGAAGCTCTTCAAACTTTAGGAAGGAGTTTGAATTTTCTTTCTTCACTCACTCACTCACGAATTCTTTATGATTTAGTCTTTATGACCGAACAAATAGAAAGGGATTTTATTCGCGTGTTCAGACGTAATAAAAGAATTTCTTCCGATAATCTGGAATGTTTGTCAGATAATTTGTTAGATTTTATTACTTATTGAGTGCTTGTTGAAAAGTTGTAAATTAAAAGGGAAGTTTCTAGAGTCTTGATGAGAAGATTATCATCCATTTTTATGAGATTAAACTTAATAAAATTTAATAATAATTGCGTTTTTTTAATACAACACTGTAGGAAAAATACACTTTTGTAAACAAGAAATAAAGAAAGATCAAATTTCAAAAATTCAAGGGAGATTTTATTATTTTTACGAATTTCTTAACGTGTCGGAATTGTAATATTGCTCAAATTTGCTGCAATCCTAAAATGGTGCTATTTTTTTTCAATGTAGCAGGTTAGAAAATTGGACACATTTTTTTTTGCCGTAGTGAAAATACACGAACAGAATTAAAGCAGCAGCAACACAGTACTAACAAATAAAAACCAAAGTTAAAAGTTAAGTTGTAATGTTGGATAAAAGTACTCTAGCCTCCTAATAACAGAAGTAGATTGATCCTTCCTTCATGGCCGGGCAGAGAGGAAAGTCTAAGTCATTTCCTGGTCGCCACATTTTGGGAGCAAGCACTGCTTTCGAGGATCTTATGACGATGAAGCTGAGCAAAGAGGCAATCGTGTATGGTCGTCAATGTGGTGTTAAGTTCAGCCATATTATCATATTTTTTAAAAGTTGACTTAAAAATCTCATTATAGTTAAAGCCAAGTAGAATTGTATGTTCTATCAATTTAAGAACTTAGTTTAAATTTATTTTTAAAAATTTAAGCAATTTTTCAATTTTTAATCCATTTACACATTAACTACGGAATATGCCAGAGATTTTATTCGAGTACTATGGATAAACTTTATTATGGTCACTTCATTATTATTGTTATTCTCAGTAGAATGACCAGGTTGACCCTTAACAAAAAAATATAGAGGAAAAGAAAAACATTTAAAAGAAATATCCGGAGCAATTTTTATAGATCAAGAAATAATTTTTTTTCCGTTTAAATTCGCTATATTGTCTCACTTTCTAGTCAAAATTTTTCATTCAAATAAGCAAATCTATTTTTATAAGAAATTGAGCAAAAAGGATTCCTTAGTTACAGTAACTTTGCAAATAGAAATCTCACAACTTAAACACCTCAAAATTAATATTTAAAAAATATGAATTATAAATATGAATATAAAATATGAATTATAATAAAATTATAAATTATAAAAAAATGAAATTATTTTTGTTAAATTATTGTTTTAAACAGTTGAAAGTAATAATTAATCAAAAAATTACTTTAATAACATGAAGGTAAAGAAAAATTATTAGCCCAAGTAACTGCCTATTTTCCATCAAAATCATCAAAAGCAATACACAAAATTCTAGATCAAACTGCAGTAATAAAAACTGGCAATTATGGTTCAAAATCCAATTCTGGAGTAAAAAATTTTACCGCAATTTTTACAGTGATATTTTTAACTACAGTGAGTCAGTGAGTTTAAAGCAAATAATACTGTGCAAATTATGGTATATAAGACTTTTTATTTCGTAAAAGTTTACGCAAAAAGTGGATTTTACTTTAAAAAGTACTGGCACCCTGAGCACCGGTACTTTTTGCTAGAATTTTTACAGTGCATAACTTACAGTTCCAAGCTTTCTAATATTTGAATTATTTAATTATTTGGATGAGGCTGAAAAACCTTTGGCCCCTGTATACATAAAAAGAAGTAAAACAGTACCGCAACAGCCCATTGTAGGTCAAAGAGGTTGAAGTTTCTTAATTTCTTGACCAAAAGCATGAGATGGGGGGAAATGTGGTCAGAATTTCTCACAATTCTGCCTCTGCAGACAAGCTAGTACTCATCGACCTGATATGGAGATTTTCAAGCTACTGATGAAGAACGATCCCCAGTTCTTTACAATCGCAGTTCAGTTCCTTTAACCCCTCAGCCATTGCATCTTCCTTATATGCATAATCTCGTATATTTTTCATATTTTCCCATTATTCCTTATTTTACAACAATCTTCCAAAATTATACAAAGATCAAAGCCAATTCTTACATACTCGTGATAGAAAAAACAACTATAAAGTTTTATAAAAGTTTCAAAAGCACAAAAAGGTTTAAAGAATGAAAAAGTCTCAATTCGATGAGTTAATTATACCATTGTTTAATATTCAAACAATGTGAAAATCAGAACAACAACGTTTTATTGAAATCTAGCTTAATTTGGATTCATCGCTTTAAAGCTGATCGTAATTTTCTGAATTAAGTTTGGAGGTTAGTTCTATTATCGGACAATCAATGGCCATTAGAGAACCATTAAATCAACCTGATAAAACGAGGTACGATATTATCAGTTATTCATTAACGTTCCTTAAAATCCTTCATTACAGTCCCTTACGGACCTATTTCTCATCCACTCCATATCGGTTAAACAGTTAACTTTTAGAATATTCACTTAATTTTTAATCCGTTTTAAAGAAATTCGCCAGCATATATGCAACGCTTGATTATGCTTGCCATAAAATATAGATTAAACATTTTAACTAATATTCCATTAATAGTAAATTATTTTGTAAATGTTTTAAGCGAATTAGAAAATTTTATAATCGTGTTAGCTATAGAAAGATTTTAGTAATTCTTAAAACAGAGAATGGAATTACATCCCTCTTTATGTTACTTATCATGCAAATGCTAGATAATATTGTTTAACTAGCATAAAATATTAAAATAAATTCTAGCTTTATGTACACAAAAAGGATACAAACTTATTAACGAGTATTTAACTTTATAATCGAAAAGAATCGTTTATAATTAGCTTTAACAACGTTTTCTCATATTTGTTGTTTAAGCACTCAGAAAAAAATATGATAAAAACTACCAGAATATGGTAAATTTTACCATGTATCTGGCTCTATGGGAAAGCCAAAAAGGAGGGTAATTTTTACTGCAGCGCTTTGATAATGATTTAGGTTTAGTTAACAGTAAAGTATGGTTCAAAAATATTGATAATATTTTGTAAATGGGGTAAAATTTAGTAATTTTATCTTGATACCCTAAAGCATGTCATAAAAAACTTTTATTCGGGTAAACTTACTTCTTAGTTTTGTATTTTTTACTAAATGTGTGATAACAAGAACTATAATTTTAAAACAGAATTTCCGGTAAACCATTACCATTTGAAAGGAAAAATGATTAATGTATGGTTCAAATACCGTGTTAGGTTTTTACCCATAATTATGTTTCTTTTTTACCAGAAATGTCATTATAATACAGAACGGTAATTTTATCCGAATTTTTTTCACATCTTAAGAGTTCAAAAAAAAGTAGAATGACAAAATAAATCTAACATTTTGAATCTTGAATTTTTGGAATAACCGTGTTTAACTAGTCAGATTTCATTTCGTTTATCATCGTAAATAAAAAATTCAACACTGTAGAAATTAAAGTTAATTAAGTTAACTGTTAATTCTTATAAGTTTTTAAAATTTGTAAGTAGTTCGTTTGGTAAACATTTAGATTTATTCGAGTTATTTTCAAATCATTTCACACAATAAAAAATTAATCTTAGTTTACATTAAAAAGAATATAGAATTATCTTTTTTTACAAAAACTAATTAGAAATCAAAAAATAATATAACTTTTGGTTTAATCATCGTAGCTATAAATTCTTCTTAGCTTAGACATTAATTACTGGTTTAATGCGAAGCAAGTAAGACTGTATCAGATGGAATTCAGAAAGTATGGATTTTCTTTTCAATACACTGAAGATAGGGAAGATGTAAAATGGCTTTGTGTGTCGAGTCAGGATGTTGAAAATAATTTTTCTTAAAAAAATAATAATTGAAACTGATATTTGATTCAGAAATTCCTCCAAATTATTATTTTACATTATTATTTATTCTGCAAGAATTTTATGTTACAAAATTTTAAGATAGGTGTTGAAAAAAGGAATTTAGACTTTATAGATATTATAATTGTAAAGAAGTGCGAAAAGGATATCATTGTAATATATTTGTTATTATTTATTATATTATTATTAGTTTACTTAAAAACGATGAAAAACTTATGTCTGTATCTGATTTAAAACGGGATTTTAGACTAAATATTGTTTTCTTCATGAAAAATATCGTTTTCTACATCAAAATATTTATATTTTGAACTTTGAAACGATGTACAATAAATAAACAAATAATAAAATGTAAGTAAATCAATAAAAATAGACAAACAATTAATGATGATAACTCTATGAATTTTTTAATATGTGTATTTTAGATATTTTACTCTGTTTTGAGGAAATTGAAACAAAAGTTTCAAATGTAAATCAAAACTAGATTTGTAGAACTTTTAAAAAATAATTTTAAAAATTTTAATTCTGAAATTGAAAAATCTTTCATGCTTTTAATTGCTAATAGCATAAAATGAAGACAAAATAAAGTTTGGATAACTTATAAATAAACAAATAGTGTTAATATTAAATCCCAGTAATTAAAGCAAATCATTTATATTAAAGCACAGTAATCTAAGCAATAAAAACTAAGAAAACGTAACTCGCTTCAAGTTTTTGTCTCTTAATAAATCTTTAAATGACAGATTCTTGCGGAAGATTTATGAATAAATTTTGTTTACTTTTTAAAAGGTACTACTTCTGGTAACTTTGATTTTTTAGCCACCTTTTTTATGAAAATTACATGAAAATTATGCTAAAAACTCAAATTCATGCATTTTAAAAAAGAAGTTATTTTAGACCTGCTTAATAATTTCCTGGAATATGTCGAAATTATCATGAATGTATGATGCTGATTTCAAGTAATACGTTAATATTAAAAATTAATACTTTTTTAACAAAAATTAGTTAAAATAAACAAACTAAGAAAATAATATTTGTTCTAGGGCCAGCATAGTTACTGCAGTAACGATCATTGAAAATGAAAGAGAATATTTATTTAGAAAGGATGTTCTATTAAAATTGAGCTAGAAAACTTTTATCACTTTTAGCTCCCCATTAAAAACCGTAAATAAATGTGTTGTGTTAATTAAATTAACGCAAAAGAAAAATTGACGTAGATTATTAAATTAGATAACTTCTAACACATAAATAAATGCACCGGAATCATTTAATAACACATATTTCGCTTTTACCATTGATAATTGAATTCCCTTTTCCTGGTCTTCTAACTTTATTGAATAACTTGTTATGTCATTCAAATATTACTTCCACCACATTATTAATGCATCCCATGTTTTCTCAATGCATTTAATGATCATTTAACGTTTTCTTTTTTAACGACTAACAATAATGCGCGAAAAGTCCCTACTTCGTTTGTAAGTATTAAGTCGCTTTGAAAAATTGCAATTTGCCACTCAATTAATAGGTATTTAATTGAAGATAAGGAGAAATATTACCGTTCATTGCTTCAATTTGTATATGTGTGATACATTTAGAAGGCGGTATAAAATTGTTCAGAAACTAAAAGCCATTGACAGGTAGTTAGTTTCTCGTTGCTTTGCCGAAGAACCATTACCCTTCTACATTCCCTTTGATATACTTTGTAAGTATTACCTTAATGAAGTAAAAAGGGCTATATAATTATATTTTGCTTTCGATCGTGTAGTTTGCAAAGCTGGGAACTCTTTTATAGTCTGGGACTTAGAAATTATTCCTAATCATCTGAAAATATCAGAGCCGGCTTTTTGAATTGACGCTGAAAAGTTTCCTAACAACTAGAGTCTTTTGAGCATAACTGGCAAAGTACAACAAGAGAGAAGTTTTCGCCATAGATTTGAAGTTTAACACGTGAGTGTAGAGGAAAATATTTGATGCGACTACTTCTAAATATTATAAACTTATGCCGATCGTACACTCTACTCATGAAGCAAATTTCGAAGTTCAAAGCTTACATTTTATTTATGAATGATAATTCATAAGTAATGTAAAAAAATATTTTTATACTATGCTAAAAAATATTACTTTTGAATATTCATTAATCTGAAAGCCTTCATTGGAGAGATTTATAAATTGAATTTTATAGTAAACAAAAGTGTTTGAAAATAAAATGTTTCCATAGCGATTATATCTAAGATTAAAAAGGTGTATGGATGAATTAAATTACAGAGCTCTCGCTCGAATGAGGGGATCCTGATTCGAATCCCAACAATGAACGATTGATTTACGTAATAATTCTGTCTGGCACCATTCATAGTACCTACATAAATATCCCAAGTGGAAAATGGACAATAGGATAGCCACCCAGTCAATAAGCATTGAGTATTACTTAAATGACGTAAAAAGGGTGACATAAATATAATTTAATTTCAATCAGTCTGCAAAGAAACAAACATTGGGAATTCTTTAATAGTATCCTGGCAACGACTTAGAAACTATTTATAATCATCTCAACACATCATCTTAGTTTTGTATTTTTTACTAAATGTGTGATAACAAGAACTATAATTTTAAAACNTTGGTTTTTAGAGAAATTTATCGTAATAATTTTACTTTTATCTCCGTATACCCCCCTGGGGTGGGTCGGAGTTCAACCTTATATTATGAATGATAATTCATAAGTAATATAATAAAAAAATATTTTTATACTATGCCAAAAAATATTACTTTTGAATATTCATTAATCTGAAAGCTTTCATTAGAGAGATTTATAAATTGCATTTTACAGTAAACAAAAGTGTTTGAAAATTAAATGTTTCCATAGCGATTATATCTAAGATTAAAAAGGTGTATGGATGAATTAAATTACAGAGCTCTTGCTCGAATGAGGGGATCCTGATTCGAATCCCAAAAATGAACGATTGATTTACGTACTAATTCTGTCTGGCACCATTCATAGTACCTACATAAATATCTCAAGTGGAAAATGGACAATAGGATAGCCACCCAATCAATAAACATTAAGTATTACTTACGTGACGTAAAAAGGGTGACATAATTATAGTTTAATTTCAATCAGTCTGCAAAGAAACAAAAATTGGGAATTCTTTAATAGTTTCCTGGCAACGACTTAGAAACTATTTATAATCATCTCAACACAACAAAACAGTCTTGTGCATTGACACAGAAAAGTTTTCTAACAACTAGAGTCTCTTGAGCAAAGTGAGTGACGTGGAGGGGGGGAGTTAAAATTTAATTGGAGATAGTTGAAGAAATCATTGGATGCGACAATTTTTAAATAGTATGTAAGCTTTTAATAGGCTATAAGTAATTTCAAAATTTTGAAGTAATTTCATTAACGACTTATGTATTATAGGTAATTTAATTAAAACTAATTTTTAAAGAAGAAAAACCCAAAATCGTTCGTTGGAAAGATGTATAAATTGTATTTTAAAGCACATTAATGTGTGATGAAAGATAATAAATGTCCAGTGAGATTTTTTATTTTATTTTATAACCGTCGTTGAACAGCCGATCCAATTATTTTGTTTACGACTACTAAAATTTAACTTCATAGCCTTGCAATTTTGAACCCAATCCAGAAGACAAGGGATATCCTGGATCAAGTATCGGGAGAAATCTGCCTTCATGGAGGACTTTCTGATGGAACTAACCCGTATTTGCGTTACATGGAGAGGAAAATCATGAAAACTTCCAATGGTTAGACCGACTGCAAGGGGACTATAACCCATGATCCGTCTAGAACTGAAGAAATATTACGTCAGCACTACCTCATCAAGCTCTATCCCCCTCCCAGTGATATTATCGTAAAGATTCAAATGACGTAAGGATGGATCATAGTATAGAGTGCTTGTTTCCTAAGCGAGAATCCTAGTTCAAATCCAGCTGATTGATTGGTGTTTTGATCTCGGCTTTCATAAAATACACAGACAATGAGTTAGAATCCCATTACTATTGGACTAACTATAGATGTTTTATTGGTTTTTCTCTCCATATAACGGAAAATATTAATATTTAAATCAAGAAGTCCTGTAAAAGATGTCAAGTTTGTGCACTGTTTTATCAAAGTTTAACCCTTTGTCTTCTAGGTTGGGCTTACATTTAAAAGACTGAGGTATTAAACATTGATAGCTTAAAATCCGTCGCAGATCGGCTATTTAATGACGTGTAAAGATTGCTATTAATGAACTATTATTAATGATTTATATGTAAAAATATTAATTGTAGTAGAACTGTCCTTACTCCCTAGGTGATTAAATTGTGCTACCTGATAACTAAGAAAACTGAGAATGGTGCGTTAATTTCAATATATTACAAGCATCTGCATATTCTATTGGATTTTGAAAAGTTTAAATTTTTATGAATAATACATTTTAGACATTTTAATATTAATTACTGTTTTGTGTCACGAAATGTATTATATATATAACATTTATTATATTAAAATATAATATATCCTCCAGCTTATGTTCTTTAAAAATGTTGTAATTCATCCATCAGCAAAAATTGGAAAAGTTTGAATATGCCATATTGGTAGTATATTACAATCGATTTTTTATAATTGCGGAAAAAAAAATTTAAATTACCGCATTGTATGGTTAGGATATTTCTGGTGAAAGAAACCATAATTCTAGATTTAAAACAAAAATATACGATATTTAAACCATTCACGTGTTAATGGTTTACCGGCAATTCTGGTTTTGAAAATTATAGTTATTATTGCCATTCATTTAAAACTGAAAAGTAAATTTAGCAGAATAAATGGCTTTTATTCCATGCTCTTAGGTATCATGATAAAATTACCAAATTTTACCACATCTACTAATGTTTAACACATATTATAAAACAAAATTTTATTGTTGACTTTATTAATTATTATTACAAAAACACTTCGGTAAAAATTACCGTGCTTTTTAAAGTTCTCATAGAGTCATAAACGTGGTAAAGTTTACCATATCCTGGTAGTTTTGACCATGATTTGTTTCTCAGTGATCAAAATATCATACGGCAAAATTTTAATGAGCCATTATATCAAGCACATACTCCACAAAAAATATGCTAAAAAAATATTCTGGATATTTCTATAGAAACGTGAAGTATCACTTCAAAATTAGGTAATGATTGTGATTTGATACGCATTATAAAATTGAGGAAATAAGAAAACACAAAATTTTGCTGTTGCTGTTTTTTTTAACTTTAAAAGCAAATTTCAATTATTGTTTTTTTAAGAACTTCGCATGCAATTAAATTTTTTTATGATCATGCGCCTTTGCGGGTGATCAATTAATATAGTACAAACAAAATAATTGTGTTAAAAAATAAATAAATTGACATCAAATAAAATCTCTTCTCAAATCGGAAAAAGTACTATTGCACTCTAAGATAATATTTGCTTAGACAGTGCCTCTAAGATGATGCTTCGGAAATTTATATTTCTAATTGAACACAATTTCGCATTTAAAAGTGAGATATTTTCATTCGATGTTACAAAATCAATTGAAAAACAATCTAAAACTAAAAAAATAAAAATACCACCGTATATTGTTTATTCTCAAAAATACTGATTTATTTAAAATTTAAAGTTTATTGAGGGGGATAGAATAATCCATACACGGTCTTTCACCAGATGACAAAAACACAAGTTACAACACTTGGATATCTTAAAACTAGACTAATTGTACAGAGTGTTCGGCTATTGATATTCATTTTTAAAAACGATTATCAAAATGAATTTTGAGAAAATTAACTCATTAAAGACCGCAAAATCATGTTTGCAAAGTGGTTAAAATTTGGCAAATCATGCTCACCGGACAAAAATATAATCTAATTTAGAGAATGCGTGAAAGCATCATTCGGCACATTGTTACTTACACTTCTGAACTTAATAATCGCTTTTATTCTATTAGAAGATGTGTTTAAATGTCACAAACAATTTAAGGATTTAATCACGCACCCAAAACCGCCAAATTTCGGTTCTTCATATCTTGTTTCATTATGTTTCGCAGATTTACTATGGTGTTCAAGTCCAGTGATTTTGCAAGTGTGAGTGTATTTATAAAACCAGTTCCATTTTCTCCCAGCTTTTAATCCTTCATTGCGGGTCTATTGACTTCGGTCCTTTCCCTGCTGTTCCAACATGTCTCCCAGATTTTCTATAGGGTTGAAGTCAGATGAATTTGTAAGCCAATAAGGATGCAATAATATATAAAACCAGTCACATATTTTTCCGGTGCGATGATGTTAACTGTGATCAACAGCATACATATCTTTGAAAAGCGATATTTAACTATCCAGAATGGTTAACTTAACATTCTGGTATCTGTTAGCGGTTACTGTAGTGAGCAGAATTAATCCGCAATCAGAAAAACATCCCCATAACATCACAGATCCTCCTCCTGCTGGAACATAGCTAATATGAATGTATTATTCGAACTTCGGATTCTCTGACTTCTCAAGCTAAACTCATTTTTTGCCCTTTAAGCTTAGTTTAAGTGGTAATAAACTTCCCTGTTTTCCTCTTGAAAAATAAAAATGTCACCAACATACTCATAGTCAAAACATGATCATCCAGATTAACATAAACATGCTGGTTTATGTTAGTAGTTACATCAGTGAGCGGGCCCAAACCATAGTTAAAATTCCCCCAAAACATCATAGATCCACTTCTAGCTTAATAATTTTTATCATATTTTGTCTAGAGAAGAACAATTTTTTATCTAGTGTTATTATTACCGACGTCAATCACCATGAATTGGATAATTAAGAAACAGTTTATTTCGAAATTTAAACTAATATCTGGTAAAGGACGCTAGTAACACTTTTCAGATTCATCAACTTCGGATTTAAAGCATCAGTGAATTTAAGATTAAAAACATCAATTAAATAAATTTGTTTTGAGGCTTTTGAACCTACATTCCTTTTATTTTCAGACTTTCATTAAGTTTTATTTATCATGACCTAAATGTCATGACCTTCATTTACGACAAGGATTCTGAAAAATACATAAAGGCGGTTGATTGCGAAACACCATGTAGAAACAAACGTGCACAGTTACGCAAGGGATTTCCAAATGTCTATAATCTACTAAAAAAGTTTAAGTTCTTTTTTTTTAATTATATGAATGAAAACAATACCAAATGAATAGTTTAAATTCCGTATATTTCGTTTTATTAACCAGAATTTTTTTAATTTACCAGTAATGTCAGTTCGGTAATTCTACAAAAAGAATTTTTACGTATATTGAAGAGTAATTTCTAAAAGAAAACATTTGTTAAGCGAAAAAGCGCATTACTCTTACTATACTATTATGAGTATACTAAACGTAATATACAATAAATATCAAATTCTCCCATGAAATAAAAATATATAAAGAAAAAAATTGAATGTTGGCATGCTTAGACTTTTTTTCTATCCACAATTTATACCCACAATACTTTCCCTAACTTTAGATTTTCCAGGAAATTAAGTTTGTCTTAACATTGTTTCAAACCAACACTAAACCTTCGTTGAAAATTATGCATAGTTAGCTGTATACTTTTACAAATTAGTTTTGCTCTCCTCCACTTTTTTCTGCCATACTTTAAATTGGTTTTTCCCAATGGCATTTACATTGGAAAAGTGATGCAAAGATAAAAAAAACAGATTTTCCTTGAGAAGAATACTGATAATTTTATAAAAGTATAACAAATTTTAAAAAAAACTGAACTTCTGGTTTAAACTGCACTACTTAAAAAGAAAAACACTTTTAAAATAACTGATTTTTATGTTAAAAGGGTGGAAGTTTGATAAATTAAAATATTAATATTATTACACAAAATACCAGAAAACACATGACACAGCAAACATTTAACTTCTTTACATTGTTGTGCTATAAGAATTAACAATATAACCTGAATTAGAATAAACAACTTTTAATAATGTTAAAAAATAAGGTTTGGGTTACACTTTTTATTTTAAATATAATATATAAAATAAAATTTCATAAATTTTTTTTAATTATTTTGCTGTAGCATAAGTATACTAAAACTATTGTTTTACGGAAGAAAATGAGCTCGTGTACGTTATTTAATAATAATATATATTTCTCTTTACACATGTATAAATATTCATTAACATCAAAATACTCCATATGTACACACAGGCACTAAAATATCACGTAAAACTAAAATAGCATGTCAGAATGCTTTGGGGCAGTAAAACGCCATGTTAAAATGTACCTTACGTTAAAAAAAAAAATCTGAAGGTTTTGGACATAATTTATTAAAACCTCCGGTAACCAGCCGGGGTACTCAGAGTACCGGTACTTTTTACCATGAAATATATTTTTGACGGAACATGTTACGCAACAAAAAATCTGATATACCATAATTTTTAAAAAAAATAATTACAGTAAAATCACTGAATTACCCTAATTAAATAAACATTACTGTATCCTGTAAGAGTATAATATTTTACGGTAAAAATGGATTTTACGGATGATGAACCCTAAGTGCCGGTATTTTATGCCATAATTTGATGAGGAATTTTTTCAGTGTGTCGGACAAGATGTGTCAATAATATGTAAAAGTAAAATAACATGTCCATTAGTGTGTTATACAGCTGTAAAACACCTTTTTAAAATTAATATTACAATCAATATTGTTAAAAATACAAATTTATTCTCTAGAAATTTCAAATCAACAAATAAACTTAGTAAATAGCATTAATTCAATAAAAAAGATCCAGCCATACGTATTATTTCTCTATGCCAATATCTCTTTCAAAACTTAGTACGCCTGAAAGTGTGGCTTCACATTTTTAGCATATAGTGTTTCTCAAAAAATAATTGTATATATATATATATATATATATATATATATACACAAATAGTTTTATTTAGGACAAAACTTTGATGAATTTTGCTAGTGCGAATGAAGTAATTGAATTCACATTTTTTACTTAAAATTTTTATTAATTATTTATTAATTTTTATAATCAGTTAAATTATTATTTATTATTATTAAAACTATTTGATATAATTTAAGGTTTTTATTTGTTTGAAACAAAAGTTTGAAAACCCCAACACGCTAGAATTTCTATTCTATAAAATCATAGTAGAGGGAAAAAAATTGCAATTGGAACAAAAAGTAGATAAAAATCTACTGCAACAGAAATACTTAAAAATAAAAAATTCACTTTCTCTTCAATTAATATGAAAAGAAAATTAGAAAGCTCGAACATGATGATCTTCCTGAAGAAATCAACACGTGCGAACAATGAAAACAAAACAGGTTGAAAAACAAAAAGGCACAGATGCCAACAAAAAAAAAAGAAAATGAAATTAATGGAGGGATTAAAAAACAAGAATAATCATTATAGCTGAGGGGATGTCAGTGACAGAAAGAGGCAAATCGGGTCAAATTGAAAACAACTTCAAAACCATGTGATTTCATGTGGTTCAAAACCATGTTCATGTGATTTCAAGTCAAGAAGATTTACATTTGTTTAAAAATACAAACATCGGTTTTTATACCAATACACGAGCAGACTAAGTAATTCTACAAATTAACAGCAAAGAAGCATATAACATAATTCTAGCCGTGTTGTATTAAGTTTATTTAAGAATTTCCAGAAGACGTATCTTTAATTCTTAATATTAAATTGAAAGCTTACTGAAAAACTTTCTTCTTTGCTTATTCCCAGTCACTTGCATTTCCGAATGTTGTGAAACAATAACTTCTACATCTTATCTTTAAGAAGATTCGGACTTCAACACTGCATTGTTTTGCTCTATGAAGAGGAGACAGGATGATTTAAGAAAACAATAAACTATAAAGAACATAATTTTCAGAATATCGACTTTTGACAGACACTTGTTGTTTCTTGAAACATTTACATTATTAGAAACTCAGTTTTGCATCAAGTTTTTCAGCAATTTTCTAAAATTTGAAAATTGCTTCAAAACACTGAATAACGTTGTTTAAACTCACTTAATTGTAAAACCAAACAAATAATTATTTTGGAAAACTTATTTATTTCTAATTACTACATCTACATTAGTTAATATATTAATGAGCACTTTCCTGAACTCCCAAAAAAAAATATTATTTTTGTACTTTAACAACAACATAAAATAAGTAAGCCTAAGAAACTGAAGCTGATGGATATACTTGATTTTATAAAAACTTCATTAACTTTAAAAATTATTAAGGTGGAAAAAATCGACAAGTTTCGATGTTTTCCACTTTAATAACCTTAGAAGCTAATGAATTTCTTACATTATCATAAAAAAATGTAACGTGTTTTAAAACAATTATGTTTAAACTTTATACAAAAAAAAATTAAACTTTCAATTGCCTTTGCCTGAAAATCACGTATTTAAAACTTGTTAATTTAAAACGTCAAACATTATTCATTAGATTTTCTTTTTTGTTCTCGTTGAATAATAGACTAAATTCTATACATGAGGTGAAAAATGTTTATTAATATAAAAAAAATAACATATTGTGAATAACATCAAAAAATAACATTTTTCAAAATTTTAAATAATTCAAATATAGTATTTTAAAGTGTATAAAATCTAAAATTTCCATAAAGAAATTCAAAAACATTCATATCAGTTTGCCATCATAATAAGGCATAATAATATTTGATGTTGACAAGTATTACTACAAATCGAGTTAACAATTTTAGTTTAATATATGATATTTATTGTGAATTAATACTATAAAGTGCGAAGTCACTATAAATAGCATATAATGAACAAGAAATTTTAGATGGGTTTATAGTAATGATAAGCATCACATAATATTAGAAAACATAATATTACATAATATTATACAATATTATGGAAAACATAATATTATACAATGTTATGTTTTCTAATATTATATGATGTTGACAAATATTACTACAAAGCGAGTTAAAATTTTTAGTTTATTACATGCCATTTATTGTGACTTCACACTTTATAGTATAAAGTCTCAATAAATGGCTTATAATAAACTATAAATGTTAACTCGGTTTGTAATAATAATAGTCAAGAATATACAATATTAGAAAACATAATATAATATGATGTTGATTATTATTAATACAAACCTAGTTAACATTTTCAGTTAATTATATACCATTTATTGCGACTTAATACTTGAAAATGTGAAAAGACTTTGTTTCTAAAGCGATAAAGTTAGCGACAAGGAATAGGACACAATAACGTACTAAACTCATACATTTTATCAAACATATATCTTCAATGGAAGATACAACTAAAAAAGTAAAAATTAGATATATTTCCAATGCTTCTTGAAGAAGAATGAGATGATCAACCAGATAGGGTTATCCATAAACTTTCATAGTCTTGAACGTGATGTCAACAGAAGGAAACTTCTTTAACTTGGTTGTGCCATGCAATACATACAAGAGGCACCATAGAAGCAGTCACGAAACAAATGCCTAAATCCGGGACCTTATGAATATACATTTATTCATGAGTTAGAAATCTTCCTCGAAGAATTCTATCTCATCTGATGAAAGTGCAGAGTAATTGAAAATCTCACGCGACATCTAGGACCTCGATGGATTCATCATACCTTTAATCAAGGCACCCTTACCCTTTCTTAGTTTAGCGCATCCAATTAAAAGCTTACGCGATGTGACTGATCTTCGCGTTTGGGGACATCGCTTATGTAAATGAGAGAGCTCGCTGACAGTTTTGCTTTATACCTTTACTCATCTTCCTTGCAAAGGAAGCGGTCAATTTTTATTTATTTGACATACAACAGGAAACAAGAGTTGCTTAGGAAGAAGTAAGCAACTTGATAAAGTCTTTTTGTTTAGAAACAATCTTCAATGCTTGCTCTTCGGGAGTTAATTATGTTGATTTCGTTAGATCTTTTTTCTGATTTTAAGTAGTTAAATTAATAAGCGTTTAAAAATTGCGAAAGATAGCTTTAATGTCATTTTAAAGGATTTTATTAAATCTAGTTGAACATTTTTTTAAAAATATGTATTCACTAATGATGTTGAGAATTAGGATGGCTCGGGAAATGAAAACGCTCGCATCACTCAATCAGATAATACAGGTTCGATTATCGACGACCGCTGCTAAATTTGCATACTGTTTTCGACTAGCTTCATAACGGGCTCCAGAGGTAGATTGGTCATGGTTTAGAATTCAATTGTTTTTACGCTAACTGCAAAGGGTCATCCTGTTTTTACCTTTCACTAAACTTAAATGCGGATTGTTTCTACTTACTATAGACCTTCACGAAAGGTATTTTGACCCAATGCCTGCTGGGTTGCATTCACAATTTAGTTTCAAGAAAATTGAATTTCAGTAAAGGCATATCCGATATGAGTTAGTTGTTCAACGACGGTAATAAACTGGCTGGCATGCGGCAGATACGAATATAGTGCATGTTTCTAAAATAAACGACCAATGTTTTGAAGCCGACTATAGAGATTGGATTGTTCCTCCCCACACTAACCACAATGTCACAAAGTACACACAAGAATTTTGGATTTATTCCTAGTGCCACTAAGCCAACCGTCTTGAGGGTTTCTTTTTATCTCTAAGCATCTTACATTTGACTCTTAGAGCTCTACACAAAAGCGAGTCTGTTACATTACTTGACTTTTTACTTTATTGAGAGGAATTAACATTTGCTGGGACATGGAGATTAAATTTCATTACTTCAAATGAGCAATTGAAACAATTTATTTCTTGACTGTGATAAAATATCAGTACTGTATTTAATGCATTCCGTTGTTGAAATATTTCTTAATCCAACCTAAAGTGTCAATGGCTTTACTTTGTGCTTCACTTAGTGTCAATGCTTTTACAATGGTTAAAAAAATTCGAATTTCTAAACATTTTAAATCCATGTTAAATTAACTCGAGAGGGGATTTTATGGTAGCGAAAACTGTGATCAGAAGGGTGATCATCTTTGCTATATCATATAAGAGCTCAGGACATTGTTAGATATTGGTACATTGTTATGAATGAACGTTTGTAAAAGACAATTTAAGAAAAGTTATTGTTCAGTTGTGGTTCATAAAAAAATTATGTTGAGTTAGAAACTTATGGTGCAATAATAATGTAAGTATATATTCACAAATGTTCCTAAAATACAAATGATATTGATTAAAAAAGGTCAATAGATTCATGCAAATCCGCCCCTCATACTAACGTATCACTCCGTTGAGTTTTGATTTTACATCTGTGCTCTTTTCTTTCACTAATCAAGCCAGCACTGCTGTCTAAGGTAAAAATGCATTAAAAAAATTTATAATTTCTAGTTGGTTCTTGCCTAAGGGTTTCAATTATAAATTTATATCAAATATAGTTTCGATTTCAAACTGACCGCGTCCAGCTTCTTTAGCTTAAAAATAAACAAAAACAAGTTGCTGAGTTTTAAAAAAGTTAAATGTAACTACGGTTCAAATAATCTTCACAAAGATTCTTTATTATTCCAGCCTGTAAAATCTCTCTGTAAATCTTTATTATAGCTATTACTATTTTTGCATTTTCTCATGAAATTTAAGATCATATTAAAATGCATACATGATTTTAATATTTTGTCTCAAAATTATGAGCTCTTAAATAACGCCCTTCTTTTTATTCATATATTCTTTACATCCATATCATCATAAAATATAAATAAATTGCTCCCCAAAGCAACATCACCGCTACTAAAATTAAATCAACGTAACTAACTACTAAACTTCACTCAATAGTATATGAACAATATCCAGGAGGAAAAAAAATTGCATCTCAGCGTAAATTAAGTATCTTAAAAAGTTAAAAAAGAAAATTTAACAAAAAATAAATTTTTGACGAAGCTCCATGCCAAAATGGAAGTTTAGTGAAGTAAATTAAACTCAAAAGGTAGCATTTAAAAAAGTGAGCTTATGAAAAATGGGTTTGTCATAGAGCATAAATGCTTCTTCCAAAAATGTGAGTTTTTTTGTTGTTCTTTTCCACCCCTAACAAGCCGTTACACTTTGTAACTTTCACTAATTAAACTATAAATCTTTTGCCTTTATGAAGGTGAAATTCGGAAGACGTCAAATTTGAAAGGAAAAGGTCTTTTTAGTATAGAGGAAAACGAAGCAGTAAAAGGATTTACTCTCTTCGTTACAAACAATTTTGAAGAAAGCATGCTAGGAAGTAACCTACGTTTATCGGAAAGTATTGATTAAAAAGGTATTTGTTAAATATGGAAATATCTTATACTGTTTTCTTGGTTGGAATGAATTGTTTTCTTATCACTATTCAAACATACGGACGTGGATATTACATTATCTATAGTTTTCCTGGCCCTTGGTGATAACTTTCCCCATTTTAAATTTGAAAATCAATATTCATAACAGTCTTTCGGCAAACTTTCTTTTTAAAGGTACTTTACGTTTGAGAATCAATATTTCCCATTGTTCCCTTCGCTTGAAAGATTAAATCTTTTATACTGGAAAAAGAACACTTAAACAGGTTCTGAAATAATGTTTCACTTTATTGTATATTTTTTTTAGATACGCTTAAATGTATGTACCGATTGGAAATAGGAATAGTATTAAAAATATTTGCAGAAATAATATCCATATTGTACATATTACAGTTTTTTATATTTTAATATTTATTGAAAAAAATAAAATAGTGGAGGTGAAATTTATTTGTTTTTCCTGTTAAGACGCATAATGAATTAATGATAACCACAATGTATTTTACCTGAACCAGATTTGGTTATGCAACATCTGGATGCTGTACTTTAAGTCTTGCAAAGAAAATTTTTGGTTCTGGAGCAAAAAAATATCAGTTTAATGTAAATAAATATATAAATATACAAAACTTAAAAAATATACACACAGAGTGACATAATTAAACGGTTCTAAAAACCACATCTTGCTCAAAGCCAGATGAAAAAGGCAGAAAACAAACAATAAACGAAATGTCATTCTAGAACTACGATGTTACACTGACAAAAAAATTTATATTCAAAAAGCAAAAAAACTTTGTAATTTTTACTGAAACGCTTTAATAATGTTGGTTAAATTAACAATAAAAATTGTTTTTTATTACAATGCTGCTTGGTAGCAAATGTGATACAATTTGGTAATTTTAACCAAAAGTCGGCAATTTTAACAGTACTAGTATAGTTCAAGATGATGTAAAATGGCTCAGTTTGATAATTTCCATTTTATTTAGTATGCACTTATTAACTCGTCGGTAAATTGTCTTTTCTTTCAATGTAGGCAATAAGTTAACATCTATCAAACGCAATATTATAAAAAATAGGCATTCGTAAATGTAGACACGGCTAAACCAAATCAGTAGCTTAACTGTTATGCATCAGGGCTGTCCCAACGTCCTAAAATGGAAGCTTAGAGGAAGCGGGTATGAATCCTACCCCAACCCTGGATGGATCTATTTATTTATATGCATTTATTTATATTGATTTATATTAACTTATATTTATTTATATTTACTTATTCATATTTAATTATTTATTGTTACGCTTATTTACGTAGACTTGGGTGCTCATTACAAATCATGGCTTATATGCCCTAGTCAAGTCGACATACAGATAACATAAAATAAGGAAAGACATCACAAACATATTTCCTGGGACACAGTGGAATTCGAACCCGCTACCTTCACGTTACAATCGATGCATCTGTGTATTGTCCTTCGGTAAATTGAGCTATCCGTTTTTCAACTAGACATGTACTTAATCTACGTACTATAATATCTATAAGAAATATCTATAAGAGACCTACTGTAATATCTATAAGAAATCTACACACTCACCACCATTTGTGCAACAATAATGTGTTTGTATAAATACTTGGAATATATAGTAATGTTTATTTTTAATTATTTTTTATATCAGTATCGTCTCTCCACAGAAAGGTAATCAAAATGGAGGTCGCGGGTTCGAATCAAAGCCTAACCATGGAAATGTAACAGCAAATAAATAAATTTGGTTTCGATACATATACAGGCTCGTGTGCAAAGAATGGCTTGTCTCCTGTCAAATTACAGAATAGGTAGCCCAAAAATGAAAAACGGCACAAAAATATTGCTACACTTTTTAGCGATTAGCAGAAGGACAATGGAGGCCCCAATTACATATAATTGTTTTAATTACACCTCAGTCTTCGGGTCATCCCAGGGTTGCTTCCCAGACAGTCACCACTACCCAATTATGCAGCTCATGTCAGATGTAAATAAAGTACCAACCTGTCTACTAGCATCTCAATGTACAATATTGCTGCTCTGCTAACCGCTCTGAGGCGTAGATGTCATGTATTCGAATTCTGCTGTAACACTAGATGTATATTCTTTCTGTCTTTCGCAAAATTGTGCAATATTTTTTTTCAAACGGAAAAAGTTTTAAAAGCGTTCTTTTATTTGGAAATAAAACCACATATGTAAGAAAGTAAATAAATAAATTCCCCTACCCCCATAGAGATGGATAAGTCACTATAGCTTGATATACCTAAGTTTTTTTATTTTATTTCCAATGGCAGATCAAAAGACAACTGTAGTTAAAAAACAGGCAATAACCTGAGAAACAGAAGGAAAGATGAACAATACAACAAAAACAAAACTACAGAGGGTCTATAGATCGTTCATTTTGTGACGGGCTCTCCAATACTTCTCCCACAAGTGTCCCGTGTTTAGTGCGGGGCAGTGCCTAATGTGGTTTATGTTCATTTCTTCTTGGATATTACACAGTGTGCAAATAGGGCTTGGTAATATATTTATACGGAATAGATGTTTGGAAAGGCAGTCGTGGCCAGTAGCGAGGCGAAAGGTGGCCACTGATCTGTCCCTTGGCCATAGTGGAATATCCTTGATGTCGTTTACCCATTTCTTGTCTTTGTTTGCCTCTTTTATGTTTTATATATCTAAGTTTAGTATCTGTAAAACGCTTTAATTAAACATTTGGAGGAAATATTCATTCCCTTTTTATTCTAGTTATGTGATTGAGAATTTAATCATATAACTCCTATCAACAATTGATCAATAATTAAGTCATATAACTCCTATTACGACTTAAATAAAACGCTATTTTAAATAAACAATAGAAATATAAACAGATTATTACCATTCTATTTGACTAAAGGCATAGACATAAAAAGGCGGAAATAGCCAAATATTTGGTAAAATGAGTGACAGTGCTGAAGATCATTTTGTACACTTGATACTTTTTGGAGCATGGCATAAAAACCATTTATTTGATTAAATTTACTTTTCAGTTTTGTATTTGTTAAAAAATGTATAGTGATAAGAACTACAATTTTGAAACCAGAATTTCCAGTAAATCGTTACCATAGTGAGCTGTAAAATTACCAAATGAATGGTTTAAATACATTATATTTTGGTTTTCAACACCAGGCATGATTCTTTCCCTTGAAATGCCATAATCATTTAAAACGCTAATTTTGCCAAGATTTTTTTTCTCCGTGTAGCATTAAATCAATTACATACTATGTATGAACTAATCTCAAAGCAGTATTTAAAAATATCGATAACTCTGAAATGAATTCAGCCATTCAGTTTCAGTAAAAAGCGAGAGGGTAAATGAAGGACTCTTTGCAAGAACAAGGTCAATTTCAAAGCCATATTTTTAAATCTCCATAACTCTGAAACGAATTGCAACCATTCAGTTTTTATCAAACACTGGAGAGTAATTGAAGGGCTCACTGCAAAAACAAGATCAATTCCAAAGCCATATTCTTAAATCTCCATAACTCTGAAATGAATTGTAACCAATCAGTTGTTGTCAAATGCTAGATCAAGAGAATCACTACAAAAACTAGGTAAGTCCAGATTCTCAAATTATTGGAGAGAATCAAATTAAATTAAAAAAGACTACATAATTTTCATACTTTCATAGTTTTCCCTTACATTATTTACCACACAGAAGAAGACTAATTTTACATACGTGCTCGGCTCTTGCATCCATCGAAGAATATAAATTGTTTGTTAACAGTAACAAATACACTAAAATAAAAATATTTGAACTTATCTTGTTATTTCTTCTGACCCCGCCTTTTTTAATATTCTGTTACATTATTAATTTAATTAAAAAAGCCAAATGCTAAAATACTAATAATATATAGATAAAATTAGTTGCTGAATTTTGAAGAGTCGCCAATTAAAACAAAGTTACTATTTTCTAAGAAAATAAAAATAATTCTTTTAGTAATTTAAGTAAAACAACGACTTCATCTCCTAAAAGCAGATTATTTGAACTCAAAAACTAATGAAGCGATTTCAAGGTAAAGAGATAATCAGAAATTATAATTTTTCCCGGTTTATTTTATGAAACTATTTTATTCCAATTTTCGAAAAGACATTTCAGGCATAAATACTTACATATTTACGGAATATTGTTTGGTAAATATGCAAAATTCTTCCATGCCTCATGCACGGTACAAAAACGACGCGGAATCACACAATAGTTTATTATGAAGGAAAAAAAATAATTGTATTATATAATTACGTGCAAGTGTATTAAAACTAGTTTTTTAATATAAATATTTTTCTTAATTTCCTTCTTAAAAAAATTTAAAACTTTAAAGAGAGGTATAACAGTGCGAACAAAATTAATTTTACGTTGACTAAGCTTTCTTTGACGCTAGGGTTGAAAAATTGACTTTTCTGTCGGCTAAATTTTCTACTAGAATTAAACTTTGCTCCAAAAGAATATATCTTTGCGAAAGGACTAAAATACAAAACAAGAGGATTCCAAGTGAAAACTGATAAAAGAGAAGCTTCCGTTTTTGGGATCCTGATATCAGCTACTCCAGATTATTGTGAATTTCATTTCCACCTCTATGCTTCTGTTTTCGCAGTAGAATCCCCACGGTTTTCATTGATATTTATCTTACTAAAGAATCTTGGAGAGAAAGCGGTTTCTTTTACCTTTAGCGCACTGGGAAACTGATTCTGAAATATATTAATTTCCTGTAGTGATATATTTTTTAGTTAAAAAGAAAAGAAGTCCTCCCTGTAGACTTTTCTCAAGCCGCATATCTTTTCTTCTTTTTCTTTCTATATAGTACACAAACTCGTCAGACTTCATTTTGATTTAAAGGTTAAGATAAAGAATCTCACTTAATCTTCGGAGAGTTTTGGAGGTTACTTAAGAAAACCATGTTTAGCAAATCTTTCATCCTGATTAGAATAATGTAAACACTCTTTCATTATCGACAGTGATCTATCACGAAATTCAATCTTAAAAATACTCTCTGCAACTTTTCTATTAAAATTTTACTAAGCACGATTTAAGCTAAGGAGTTTTTAGTCATTAATTTTGATTTCAAATAAGTTTTTAAGTAACTTATAATAATTTTAAATCTTCTCATACTCTGCATCGGGAAATTTTGATCAAGTATAACTATGTTAAATCTTAACTCTTCGTAAATTGTTTACCGGTTGCATACATTTTATTCTTTTTTTTTTCTTTCTACACTGTAAAAAATTTTATTGTATCTAAACACGAAAAATGGTGTCAACTATTTTACACCACAGTGGTGTTAAATTCAGTGTCCCACTACACCAAACCAATTTTAGTTCCTGGTGTAATGAGGCACATAATATGTTCTTTTGCACTACTTGGTGTGGCCGGGATAGCCTGGTTGGCAGGGCGCTGAACTCTCGTTCGTGAGAACAGTTCGAATCCAGCCAGCCGAAGACTCCCCGTGTAGTAAATGGTGTCTGATGCAAGTTAAATATATCTGGTCACAAAGTCCTCCATGTTTCCATAGCAAATTAGACCTCCGGGGGTACTGAATTGGAGATTGATTGCTCTCTGGTTCACGTCAAATTTACGATCTGTGGAAGAATGAATGTATGAATGTGTACGCCCTATAAATGAGTGTGACGTATGCGTGTGGTAGAATGGCCATAGATAGCTGGAAAATAAGAACTATAAAACCCCTTACTTTAATGGTCTGCGACAGCAACAATAACTATTTGGCGTGAAGTAGTCACTACATGTTCGTTATTCAGTAGCACTAAGATATGTAGTTACAGAAGGATATGATGCTCATAAGAATCAGTAAAACTACTTTTGCGATGCAATTCAAACACGAATCATATATTAAGGATGCATGTTTACAATAATATGCCACAGTTTCTACGGTATATATAATTAACAAGCTTGACAGACGACTCTAAAAAACACTCTTCGCAACATATCCATTGAAGATTTTTTAATGATTAATCTACTATTAATTTCCCATTACTAGTCACTAACTATTAATTTCTAAATAACTAGTAGAGTTTTTGAAAACTTTCAAACTAACTCTGCATTTATAAATTATGATCATGTTTTAAAAATTGTTTAATCCACTTATAGATCACAGTGTGAAGCAATTTTGTCTTTTTTCTTTCCATATGAGATGAATTGTCTTTAATGTCTTTTTTCCTTCTATGTGTATAAAAGCTCAACATATTTCATTTTAATTTAAAGGTAAAGAATTTCAGTTAATTTAAAAGTTTTTGGGATTAGAAAAGTTTAGGCATTAAAAACTATATTTAATAAATACTTCTTCCCGATTAGAATAAAGCAAGCATTCTTTCATTAGACAGCGATTAATTACGAAATCAAATTTTAAAAGCACTCTTAACAACTTTTCAATTAAAATTTTACTAGACATAATTAAAGCTACGTTGCTTTGCTTTTTTGAAGAATCATTTTGTTATTAAGTTAGTTAAGTTAATTATAATTGTTTTAAAACTATCTCATTCTAGAGAACTCTTAATCATATATTAAAAATTTTTAAACCACTTATAATGCGCTGTTAAATATACATCGAAATTTTATTTTGTTTGAAATAGTTGATAAAACATCGAAAATCGCATGAGAGCTAGTAAGCATTAAATAAATCAAGCATTTTTGCATAACAACTAGTATTTCAAGTTCAACTTAATTGATCAATTAATTTTTAATTGAAAAATAACTTTATTTAAAACTTACTTCACAAATACAATACTGCACCATTGCAAGAAATTCTCATCGAGTTGACTAACAAATTTAATATTTTTTGCATTTCAAAGTAAATAAATAAGTAAATGTTTTATTGACAACTTATTGTTTTGTACATCACAGTCACATTGACAAATAAATAAAATACAAGCTAATCCAATTTTAAGAAACCATCATGACACAGAAAAACAATTTCTGTTTACAAAACTGTTGAAAAATAATCCAAATCGTATTTACAATTTAATTAAATAGTAATTAATCCAATAAGAAAACCAGATTGGACAGCCCAGAGGCATTAAAAATCCTCGGATAATATGCTAACGAAGTCACGCCATTAGTAAGTATTAAATATTTTTTAGCTTTTTAATATCATTCAACTCTCAAATTTGAATTTAATCATTTTCCAGATATATATACTCATTAATTTTTTCACTCATAAAAACAATTGAAAATAAATTGTTAATTCTTAAAATAGATTCTATTTATCTTGCATCAGCAATAATATTCAATATTGTACACTCTGTAACAAAAAAATCGACGCACTAAGAAGGAGTTGTCCGATTGAAACGAAAATTGGTGGATAGGAAGACAATGTGCAGAATAGTAAATGATTAAAATTTCAGAACAATTGAATAATTTATTGCAGAGTTACAGTGACAAGTTCAATAAGGTGATGACCCGCCTCTAGCCTGGATACAAGCTGCAACACGGCGTGGCATAGACCGATAAAGCTCCCGGATGGCCTCTTGCGGTATTTCCTGCCAAATTCGATCCAATCGTCGAACAAGGTCATCGCCATTCCGTGCCAGATGCAATCGCCTTCCCATCATATCCCAGACATGCTCGATGGGAGAGAGATCTGGTGATCTGGTAGGCCAAGGAAGAGCTTGACAAGCTTGCAGACAGCTCATAGAAACACGTGCCGTATGTGGTCAGGCATTGCCCTGCTGAAAAACCAGCCCAGGGCACTGCGAAAGGAACGGTAG
Organism: Parasteatoda tepidariorum; assembly: GCF_043381705.1. Lineage (NCBI taxonomy): Eukaryota > Metazoa > Arthropoda > Arachnida > Araneae > Theridiidae > Parasteatoda > Parasteatoda tepidariorum. The sequence continues at coordinate 63,887,839 of NC_092214.1, forward strand.
TGAAACAGGTCTTAGGATGTCGTCGACGTACCGCTGTGCAGTAAGTGTACCTCTAATGACGACCAAAGGGGTCCGGCTGTCAAAGGAAATAACACTCCAGACCATAATGCCTTGTTGAGGGCCGGTGTGGCGTGCAATAGTGAAGGCAGGATCCCCCCTCTGCCCTGTGCGTCTCCAAACACGTCTTCGATGATCGTCAGGACACAGTTGGAAGCGGGATTCGTCGCTAAAGACTATACGTCCCCAGTCGGCATCATTCCAGCCTGATCTGTTCAAAACATTCATGCATACGAAATTTCAAAGCAATCGGATGATTGCTTCTTGGTGCGTCGATTTTTTTGTTATAGAGTGTATTTTTGCTTCTAGTGACCTTTCCATAAGTCAAAGATAAAGCTAGTTTTATGTTGGTAGTTTTATGCGTCAAAATAGTTTAATAGGCAGTTTTATGTGTTAAAATTGCATTCTATTTCTCATCGCCAATTTTAACGTTCTAATCCTTCTAAATTCTTCCCGAAATATCTCCTTATAAATTGAAATTTTCATCTGATCGAAGAAGACAACATATTCCTCAATGGCAACTTTCTCTAAACAATCTTTTTCCATAAATTTATAACAATCCTCCGTGACACATTCTACAATGGACTAAGAAAAAAAAGAACCATCAAAACCTCTAAAATATAGTAAGAAATACTGTATTTCTGGCTCTGTGAAAAAAATGCTCGTTGATTTTTACAGAAGTGCTTTGGTGATAATTTTGGTAAAATTGGCAATAAAATATATTTTTGTAATATGTGATAAAATTTAGTCATTTTATCATGTTACCTTAAAGCACGGCATAAAAACCATTTATTCGGTAAAATTTTGTTTTCAGTTTAGTATTTTCTATTAAATGTGTGGTAATAAGAACTATAATTTTGAAAACCAGAATTTCCAGTAAATCGTTGTCATATGAATATCAAAATTACCAAATGAAAGATGAAAAATTACAGAGAGCCTCTAATCCAGTGATAGCCAACCTTTTTGGAAAGCGTTCCACTAACTGAAAAAAAAATTCTCCTATCCTTAATACTAACTCCTATCCCTAAACTAATACTCCTATCCCTAAACTCACCTATCTAACTTCTCCAATATACTAAAAATGCGTGTAAAGGTAAAAAAAATTCTTATTTATAGAATTTTTCATCAAACTTTGCCTAGTTAGATTTAAGAAATAAGGATTATTTCATTCTAACAAATAAGGTTAAGTAAAAACTTAGGCTTTATTGCTAATAAATAGTTTTAATAGTCGAGTTAACTAGAGGTTTATCTAAAATAAAAATAAATAGCAGGAAACATTTCATTCTAAGTATTTATAAACCCCTTCCTTCTCGCTCCCGTGAAAATGACGGGGTGAGGTGTTGCCCTCTATTTCTTGCTCCCGTGATATTTCCAGGCTGGAGTGTTCAGTAGTAACAATCCAATAAGAATAAAACTAATTCATTTCTTTTTCCCGCAAAGCATTTTGTTTCTCATTTTGCACACCAGATGGCAGTATCAGGATATTTTTAGGGGAATTGTAGATAGCTTATTTTAAAATAGATGTCAACACTAATCAAATACGTGTATTTGTGATAAGGGATAAGAAAATAGGCGTTTTTATGACCGTTTTCTTGAAAATTAACCGCTAAGGGGTTAGAGCCAGTACGCAATTTAAGCGGCTTTTGAATTTGTAGTTTCTTTAGAAAAAAAAAATCGAACGAACAAAAATGGAATCAAGAATCAACTCAAACCATCAAGCACGTCCTAAAACTCGCTTACACTGTCTTACCACATCGTTGTACTGGTGTCATGTCATGCTGCGTTAAGAGAAAGCTACATCACCGGAGAAACTTGTCATAGAAAATTCTGCTTCACTATCTATTTAGAGAATAGTGAGCTCAGGTAAGTCGAGAGTAAATCTATAAGTTTCAAATGCTGTAAAAGCGATTGCTTTCCCAGTGTGTAATTCTGAGTAATTCTTAATTTGCTTGTATTTTAATAAGTTGAAAACATTTTTTTAGCATTTGAAACTTAATGGTTTTCTCTAGATTTACTTGAACTGTTTTCTCTAATCTTTAAATTACTTATGTAGATGAAATAGAATATGCTATGAACTGTATCTTCTTAACTTTTCAATGAGTCTTAACGTCTCACTCACAAAGCGCCACATTGTGGTATGCGAGCCCTGGGTAGGTCATCCATACTCTAGAGCCCAATACTAATCATTAAATTGAATAATTTAATGTTTAAAATATTAAATAATCAAATGAAAATTATTTTAAAAAAATATCTGTTCACAAATATTTATTCACAAATATTAATTCAAAAATATTAATTTCTTAATTATTTATGAACATAACAAGTAATATATCACTGAAGCGGTAATATCCACAAGCACACTGGAAAAAACGGACAAAATGGCGGTGTTTTTTTACCTTCAAATCCATTTTTACAAGATCATGTTAGGGAACAAAAAATCTGGTCTGAAATACCGAAAATCTGATATACCATAATTTTTTACAATAATAATCACCGTAAAATCACTGAATGATTTTAATTAAATAAATATTACTTTAAAAGTCACGGTATAATATTTTGAGGTAAAAATGGATTCCACGTATAATGCACCCAAACTACCGGTAAAAAAAACCGGAAAAAAATACTACCTTCCCTTAAAAAATATTATAGTTTTTATTACACGCATAATTTATTTTCCTTTTACATGAAAACCTTTTTTTTTAATTAAACAAATTTAGATGAAAGAAAAATTCAAAAGCAGTCTTCATAGTCAACTTCCATAATAAAAGGTCCTTACAGTCCACAGCTCAAACACGTTTTATAAAGGAGAAAATTTTAAACTTTGATTCATTTTTTTCTCGAAAAGTTGTGCGTTGGTGTCTTAAATTAATATGAGACTAAAAGTCTCAGAGTTGACAAAGAGCCAATGATTAAACTCCCACACAAAATTTTATGAAAATGCAATTTCAGCTTCTTAAAATAGATACAAATCATAAAAGGATTCATATAAGAATCAATCAATAGTATATAAAAATAGAAAAGTAAGAAAAAAGTTTTTCAATTTAGTTGCAATTCTTTAAATTGAAAAATTTGAATTAAATTCTTAAAATTGAATCATTTTCAATTTCCTGCAAATTCATAGTTGACATTTTTTTCCATATTTAATAAAGAAAATATAACAGTTATAAAATTGTAAAATAAGCAAACTTTGACAATATAATTAATTAGAGATAATGTCTTAGAGGTTGCGTTTAAGTGTAATTTGGGTTTTAATTTCTTTAAAAGTACAAAATTCTTTTATCTTTCCTTTATGATATTGCATAACTAGCATCGCATCTATAATTAAAATAACTGCGATCGCAAACGATTAAATATTTTAATTAATAATAAAAAAGCTTAATAACTTAGTACGTATCAGTAAATATTTTGTTCATTTTTGCTTGCTTTATATATTTGTAATGCAATTTTTCTTTCAACAAAAATGAATTCCAACCATCAAGACATCTTTCATTGAACATATTACGATGTGTATTATATATATAGCTACATCCCTGTTATCATTGGTTACAATTGGCTTAATTAATTCTGTCGTGAACCAATTATTGCTTCATAAGTTTTATTTACGGGTAGACTGGTGGCTATAACATCCACTCTCCACAAGAGAGGGGGGTGGACACAACTCCGGATGGTTCCGTCAGATCTTACCAAGAACACATCATACAGCAAGAGACATGCGAAAACAATCGCTCCCCCATTAAATACTAGCACAAAATTAGGTAAAAAGGCTCAGTCTTGTATCCTTACGCATTAAGGAAAATCATTTACTGCTTCCTAATATGGAAGTGAAAAAGGGACAGATTCTAAAAATAACTCCTTCTTTGAAATATAAATCTAATTATAATTCAATGGTATGTTTTCAGCCCTGAAGTCCCAAAATAGAATATCTCTACACCTATTCTTTACCAAAGACATTTTATGAAAACGAAAGAGTTTTAATGGTTTTATTAATACAAAAATATTTATAATTTTTGTATTACATATATATAAAATTCAAGTCAAACTTGAAATAGAAATTTTTATNCGTCTGCGCGGACGTTGGATTCGAGAAATTTGTTGTTCGCTGGGAATTTTTGACCGCCGAGGACGGGCGATTTCTCGAGCTCTGATATATATATATATATATATATATATATAAAGAATGGATTTCTTCATGATATTGCAAAACTGGCATTGCCGCATCGCATCTATCATTGAATTCACTGAAATCAAAAATGATTAAATATTTTAATTAATAATAAAACCTTTCATAAATTAAATTACAAATATTTATTTCATAGATGCTTACTTTGTACATATGTATATATGTATTGCAATTATTCCTTCAACAAGAATGAAATTCAACCATCAAGACATTTTTCCTTAAACTTATTACTACCACAAAGGGAAATATATTTTAAGTAATAATAAAAGCCTATCAGAAATTAAATCACAGATATATCTACACCCAATTGTTCAAATTACAGAAAAGTAGTTACTGTTAATATAAAAATTTTTTAGAAAATGTTTCTATGATATTCTAATAAGAACTTTAAAGTTTTTTAAACAAAAGCAGCTTTGAAAGGCAATTTAGGAATGCTTTCTCATTGTCTCCTCGGGAAAAACATTTATGGTTTTTTAGAATCTAACAAGAATAGATATATATAGATCAAAAGACGATATCGGTAAAAAATTTTTGAAAGTAAATAGAATGGGTTAGATTTAAGCTCCAAAGGCTAAGATTTAACTGCGAATGTATTTTTCTCCAAAACAGTTGCCATAAAACAAACTCTTCCATAAATAATCTCAGTCCCAAGCAATTCGTTTTTATGGTGCGATAAAACAGAGAAATCGAAGAGCACCGGTCCATATTTTACAACCCACCAGAGTCAGTCTTATTAACTGTATGCTTCGTCTATAAACGAGGTAACCCCGACTTTTAGAATTTGACTACAAAAAACATAAAAGGTGCATCTTTTATCACTAGCATTGTCTACACAAAACATAGTTTTTCTCTCAGGAATTGCAACCTCAAAGAAATATGTGTTTAGTGGGTTATTTTTCATAGATCGAAAATTTAAGAACATATGTTTCAAAAATGCTTGATTTGTGAAAAAGGAAATGGTTTAAAAGTACTGATAAAAAGTATACTTGTTTGGAGAATTATGTTAGTGATTTAAAAAATTATGAAAATAATATTATACTTCTTTGGCAAACGCTTGTCATAGAAATTGGAAAATCTAGAGAACTTATATAACATTTTAGACATTTTTATTAAAAATTCTGTTTAAATAAAAAGTTGTTTTTGAAATTGTTAAGCTTTCAAATCTGTATCCCGCATGATTTATTATTTTTTTAAATGAAATTTCATTCAAATATAGTTATTAAATTTTTCATTTAATACATAAAAGACCTGCAAAAATTGCTTTTTGTAAATGTTTTAACTTGAGGACTGATTTTTTTTCAGTGCTTATTCTTGAGATTGAAATATGAAATACATTTTATTTTTTAATCCCGTACGCATATTCTACGAAGTTACTGCATATTTGGAAGGTGACAGTTGATATTGCGAAGTTTTGACGTTTCACTTAAAATTCATTAATTTGTAAAAATTGCATTTATATCCTTTATAACCTTCAAAAGTTTTGCCTTTTTTTTCTCTTAGGAATATTGCAGAGATTGTGTATTTGTAGCATCCAGCAATCGTCGACTGGCACGCACGCTGACATTCCATTTTTTTATCGATTCTCCATTTTATTTATGTATCGGTAAAATCTTTTATCTTGTTCCTTTCTAACTGTACCTAAATTATCAGGTGAATAATCCAGGCACAAATTGGAATTATGAACTTTAAAGTTCATACTACTGATTATAATATTGAATTTTTTTATCATCCTTTCCATTTACAGTTTGAATCCTTTTTGATTGTTACTGAAAAAGTTAGTAACAACAAAATTAAGGGTTTCTTGGCTCTTCTTTCGTTTGTTTTTAGTTTACTCAATTTCTTTACTCAATTTTTCGTACGCTGGTCATGCAAACACTCTTTCTTTTAGTTTTGCCTTTAATTAATCCAGGAACTGGTCACACAAATATTTCAATCAAAAATCTTCTTTTAGTAAAGATTTAACAAATTGTTTCATTGGACCTAATTTTATGTGAAACAGTGAATGTATCACATTGTTTTGAATAAACAAGATTTTCTCCTTGAATATTTTTAATTCTTAGATCTAATGTTATCGTGACTAGCCATTCCTTCTTAATATGTTGCTTTTTGCCTCAACTGTTTCATGCAAAAAGAAGACATAGAAATTTTGCGTACCCTTGCCACTCACATAGTATTATAGAAATTTCTATTGGAAAATATTGTCTTTAATAGGCTACTTAGCAATTCAGAGATCAGATATTTTTGATCAGAATAGTTCTTTTCTTTCTTGTTTGATCCTTCAGTTTTGCTATTTTAAGGCCTTAATTACATTTATCGAACTTATAAAAATAATATATATTCGGTCCAAAATATTCAAAACCTTTTGTAAATTAAATTGCGATTTGAGTCGGAAGTATTAGTGATTGATGATTTACTTTATTTCTCTAGTAATTCGGGTCTAAAATATTGCAAAAATCACTGGTCATTTTGCCAAAAAATTTTCATTGCAAACCTTTGCTATTTTCTGACTATTAAAATTTAAAAACCAATATAAAAATAACATGGTTATTAAAAATTTTAAAAATTTCAGAATACTTTATAATTAAACGAATCGTTAATAACTGACTTATATGTAACAGTAATTCATGAATTCGCATTTTTTTATTCATATACAGCTAAAAAATTTCTCTAGCGTGTTGAACCATGACAGCCTTCAAATTTGCAACAAGCGTAATTCAGTCGTGTCAATTTGAGTCATATTCTGTAACAAATTGAACGGAAACGCAAACAAAACTAATACTTATTATGGATACAAGTAATCTATACTGCATTACGGTTCAACAATTTTATTGATCTTATTATGAACCTGACATAATCAATTCCATCAAACAACTACGACTAAAATGAGCTGGCCAATATCTGGACAAGAAAAGTGCTCAATGCCAGATCAAATGGCACACGGAGAAAAGAAAGACCAAATTTAAGATAGATAGACGGCCTTTTTGGTTCTTAACATAATTCCATAATCTGAAAAACTATAACGAGAAGAAAATAGGTTTGCAAAAGGCATTTTGTGAAGGCTAAGAACCCCCTAAACTGATGAGTTATTGAAGAAACGATTATGGTTAAGGGTACAAATATTTTGCTTTAAAGTTGGACCGACTTTTCTGAGAGTATATGAGGGGCTTAAAAAGCAATGCATGTATAATTTACCCTAAGTTGTCACAAATAGCGTACGCTAATGGGGCGAGATTCATTTGACTGACAATCACTTTATGGATAAGTCGCTTCAACACTTATTCTATAGTTAATTTTATATTTAATTTTGCACAAATTTACTAGAAATTGCTTAGTAGCATGACAGATTACTCATCAGTTGCTAGAAAATTATCGGAAACAAGATTTACAACCAGTTCTCGCTTCTTTTTCTGTCCGAGAAATTGCTCTAACGTTTCCAGGGCCATCTAAAACTTTTTGTTTCCTTCCTTTCTACTTAAACTTTCACTTCCAAAAGTCGAAAGGAATTTTTACACGATGTTTGTAAGTTTTTGCATTTCCCTGTCCAAACGGTATTGCCCACCAAATGCTCTATATCGGGGAAATAGTGGATTCGAACCCCACTATAATCATGGATGCATTATTTGTGAAATCTTTTTCTCAAATGTGCTGTATTTTCATTTACTTGTCAAAGGCTTATAAGCCGTACTTCTGTAATTTAGCACACAGGTATGCATATGTATGAGCACCAATAAATTTACATAGTATTATTCTAAGCAATATTGATTGATGGATTGAAGATTTTTATGTTTTATGATCTACTAAGAGATCCTTAGTAACTTTACAGTTTTTTTCTTGAATATTTCCTGAAAGTTTATTAGTACTAAATGCTTCTTAGTCAATATCTATATTGTACAGAAAAGCGCCTGCAAAACAGTTTCTTGATATGTTTATTAAGAAAGTCTATGTGTTCTTTAATAATTTTAATCCTATAATAGTACTTGAAAAGAAACTGTGGGGAATACTAGAACTCGTAGAATCACAGTTTCCTAGAGATTTCCTAGTTATAGTACAGATTCTTTTTTACAGAGTAGTACATTTATAGGGACACTTCTCAAAAGGTGAGAACAATAACTTTAACAGCAATTAAACCTGAATTCTATAGATATGTCACCTATGCACTCAACATTCACTACTTTTATGATGTGCTCTATTTTAATAAAATGAACATTCTAAACTTCTTAATTAAATTTTAGGACAACTGGTAATCTTAAACAACAAATTTCTGAACAAATATATCAGCATTGCATTTGTTGTATTTTTTTTTTTTTTTAATTTGAATAATCCTATATTTCACGGAAAAGAAAACAACATTTTGAGACAGAAATGTTTCGCAAAAACACAATAAAATACTTAAAAGCTGAAAAAATGCTCAAGGAGGGATAAATACTTTTAAAATGTTTACTTTAATATATATATATATATACAAGGGGTGGGCAAAATAATGAAACACTTCTATACTAATACATTTTTTCATATTTCTCAAGAAATACTTTAAGAAACATTTAATAATTTCCGAATTTTTTAGATTATGCAATTTCTCATTTAAAGCTTTTAGAGGTTTGAGGGACCACCAATAAATTGCAAACCAAAAATGGTGTTTTTGAACACTCTATGACAAAAAATCTAGCAATAAATTTGTAACTTGTAACAATTATTTTGGTTTTTATATGCAGTAATTGGACATAATTTTGTTAATCTAGCTCTAATATTTACGGAGATATGGATATCTTTATGAAAAAAAACTAATTTTTTGACTTGCATTTTTTTATCACAAATTTAAAAATTTTCAATGAAATTAAACAAAATTTTCAGAGCAATTTAAAATTAATTACAAAAATATTGCTTCGAAATTGGAGAATTTTTTTTGAAACTACGCAAGACATGAGTAATTAATGTAGTTCTTTTATACTGTATTTGCGGTTGAAAATTTTCAAAATTTTTATGGTTTAATTGTATAGAGAATCGTATTTGGCAACTAATAAGAAAAAATAGATTTGAAAATCTAAAAATTTAAAAAACTTCAAGCGATTCTCTGAGTAGTTTTTGTACTTTTTAAAAGAAACTCAAAATGATATGGGTATTTTTACAAATATTAATTTATATCAAATTAATTAAAAAAAATTAAATAAAAATTAATGAAATAAGAAAATTAATGAAATTAAAAACTAATTAAATAAAAATGATAACACCTTAGAATAAACGTTCATGCACCGAAATATGACTGTAGAAGGAAGGAAAACAGGTNATATATATATATATATATACAAGGGGTGGGCAAAATAATGAAACACTTCTATACTAATACATTTTTTAATATTTCTCAAGAAATACTTTAAGAAACATTTTATAATTTCAGAATTTTTTAGATTATGCGATTTCTCATGCCTATCAATAAATTTTAAAGCTTTTAGAGGTTTGAGGGACCGCCAATAAATTGCAAACCAAAAACGGTGCTTTTAAACACTCTATGACAAAAAAATCTAGCAATAAATTTGTAATTTGCAACAATTATTTTGGTTTTTATATGCAATAATTGGACATAATTTTGTTAATCTAGCTCTAATATTTACGGAGATATGGACATCTTTATGAAAAAAAACTAATTTTTTGACTTGCATTTTTTTACCACAAATTTAAAATTTTCAATGAAATTAAACAAAATTTTTAGAGCAATTTAAAATTAATTACAAAAATATTGCTTCAAAATTGGAGAATTGTTTTTGAAACTACGCAAGACATGAGTAATTAATGTAGTTCTTTTATACTGTGTTTGCGGTTGAAAATTTTCAAAATTTTTATGGTTTAATTTTATAGAGAATCGTATTTGGCAACTAATAAGAAAAAAATAGATTTGAAAATCTAAAAACTTAAAAAACTTCAAGCGATTCTCTGAGTAGTTTTTGTACTTTTTAAAAGAAACTCAAAATGATATGGGTATTTTTACAAATATTAATTTACATCAAATTAAATAATAAAAATTAAATAAAAATTAATGAAATAAGAAAATTAATGAAATTAAAAACTAATTAAATAAAAATGATAACACCTTACAATAAACGTTCATACACCGAAATATGACTGTAGAAGGAAGGAAAACTGGTGGAAGAAAAGATAATTTTATGAGGATGATCCCCAACAATGCCGGTGCCATTTTTAATAAATCTTGTTTAATATTACCAAATGAAATTTGTGGAAAGCCCCTTATCATTTTGAGTTTTCTTTTAAAAAACACGAAAACTACTTCGAACATTGTTTGAAACTTTTTAAATTCTTTAGATATTCAAATCGGACTTTTCTTAGTAGTTCCCAAATACGATTTTCTACAAATTAAGAAATAAAAATTTCAAATTTTTTGAATTAATTTAATTACTCATATATAAAGCAGTTTTAAACAGATTTTTCTCAAATTTTACAATAGTTTTGTGAATAATTTTAAATTTCTCAAAAAAATTTGTTTAATTTTATTGAATATTTCCTAAGTTGCAGCAAAAAATCGTAAGACAAATAAATTTGTTTTGTTTTTTTATATACATATATATATAAAAAATATTCATATCTTCATAAATATTTAAACTGAGTTTACGAAATGTTGTGCATTTATCGCATGTAATAACCAAAATATTTTTATAAGTTATAATTTAATGTTATATTTTTCGGCATAGGGTGTTCAAAAACAGTATTTTCAGTTTGAAATTTAATGTCGTTCACTCAAACCTCTAAAAGCTTTAATCTTCATTGAGAAGTATGAGAAATCACATAACCACATAAATTTATAAAATGATTTTCTGGGCCTTTATTGGGAAGAAAAAAAAAGTGTTACTATAGAAGTTTCCACTATTTTGTCCAATCCCTGTGTATATATATATAGTAGATATTTTTAAGGTAATTATAGAACTCTTTATCAATATCTCATGATATCTCCTGTCACTTTAAAGAATTAAATGCTATTTTAACATTTTTGCCGTGAAGTAAATTTAATTGTTGTTAGAGCTTAAAGTTTAAATCTGTGTTGTGCCTTTTCAGAAATGCCCATAGATCATGGTATATACTTTTAGGAAAATTGTTCAGAAGCAAATTAGTTACACTCAAGCACGTTTCTGAGCTAAGCGTGCAAGAATGAAATTACGATGATTGTTTGAACAATAAATGCTTACTACAATTAGTGTTTACAATATTTTTTTAAAAGTGAAAGATAGGAGGAAATTAAATTTTAAATAATTACTTTGCACTTATTTAGATAATTACTTTGTAATTAATTAAGTACTTTGTGCTTACTCAGAAAAATAGTTAAAAGTTGAAAAACCAAATTGATATCTTTAACAGTAAGAGTATGCATATTTGCTGCAAAATTAAGAAAGTGTTAAGGAAAACCAATTTTCGTTAAGTTGAACTATAATATAGTGTCATGTTACGTACGACTAATGTATGACAATTCGGATTCAACATGGCCCCCTTTACTATTAGTTGCTACTAACTTACACGATGGTACAAAATTTTTCAAAACGATATCCATTAAGGTATGAATTCCAGTGACCAATATACCAAAAGCGAAGTCTAGTCGCGCGTAGCCAGCCCACCCAGTACAAGCACCAAGCAATGCAGACAGTTACGCACGAATCCCGAGTAGCGCACGACAATGAGAACCTTTAATTTCGCCGACAGGCAAAGGAGTACTGCGAGCAGACAACCAACTCCAAATTCAGAGCCAAAGGGTGGCGATACCTTACCGATTGCAGGCGGTGGCCGAAAGCGGGTCGACAGCTACTCGCTACATCTATTAATAAAAATTAGTCAATAGGGAAGAAAATCGAACCTAACCGATATAAATAAGATAATTTTAATGCAATAATGTTCTAAAAAATATTTGATAACAAAAAAAATCGAAAACAACAATTACTAAGATTGAGAAAAATCCGGATTGGAAGTACGGAGCCAAAATGTCGCTTACGTAAAAATCGGGAAAAGAAGGTAAGAAAAGTTTTAACTCCTGAAGGCAATTGTTCCATCTGGCAGAAGTGATAAATAGGCACCGGAAGAATTCTCTACGGCTACATCCGACATAGCACAGCGTAAGAGTTCCTCTGAATATAGAGGATATAGATATCTCATGAAAAGGAAGGAACATGAAGGAAACTAAAAGTATTGAATGATTCACAAGAGTTTCTCAAATCCGTTTCATCCACTTGCTTCGGAATTCTTGGTTCACTACGACAAATGAATATATAGAAGTTTATTTCGGGTATTTGTTTGAATTAGACATTTCAGATTCAAAGGAAAAGATCATTTCTTGTAAACTAAATTTTTACAGATAAATGTATTGATTCGTGTTAACTGTGTTGACATTGTGTCCTATATTTATTTAGTACTAAAACAAACTTAATAAATATTGCTGATTTATTTATTATTTATTTCCTTATTATTCATTTCCTTATTATTTATTTATACATTGTTCATTTATTTATTTATTTTAGATATAACAAACAGTTTTATGCAGTTGTATTGAAGAAGCGTTTTCAAATTTGTTGAATTTGCATCTGAAGTTCTAGTTAAAATTTATTAAAACCTAGCATACTTGGAATCCTTACTTAGAATAACCTTCCTGGAATAATATGTAAAATAATTTGTGGCTATTTTGACTTAAATATAGATATATTTTACCAATGTAACTCCAATGGAAAGCATCATTTTTTGCTCGTAAGTTCTTTTTGGAATTAGTTAAAATAAAGTGAAAGCAACTTTGTCTTGGTTATAGAGTTATTTTAGCAAAGGAATGTCAATAAAAGGCAACAATAACAGATAATTACTTTTTTGGAATAAGTTTAATGTTATATAAAATACATGTCTATTTTGATTTCATTACAGAGAAATTTACCAAAGGAACGTCAATAAAGGACAACAAAATTTGCAAATAAATACTTTTTTGGAATCAATTTAATATCATATAAAATGTATGCCTATTTTGACTTGATTATAGAGATATACTATATTAGCGAAAATAAAGGACAAATAATTTTGCAGATAAATATTTTTTTGGAAGAAGTTTAATGTTATGTAAAATTCACGTCTATTTTGACAGAATTAGACAGATATTTTTCCAATAATGCTAAAAGAAAATACATTACTTGAATTCAAATGTTTTTTAAAAGTATTGCAAGAAGCTTGTAACGAAGCTTTAATTAGGCTTAGTTATAAATTATTTAGTACCAAACTCGGTGAAACAAATAAAATAACTTTAGAAAAATCACAATTTTGAAAATATGTATACTGTTTCATTTTTTTTTTCAAATGGCAGGCGCTGAACTTTATTCTTTGCCTTAGAAGATGTCGGAATTGTTACTCATTTTATGTTACCCAGTGGGCACCTGTGAACCAAAGTCACGGAGGCGAGCAACATTACCCACGCCACACTGCCACAAACCCGTTCATAGGGTGGGCCACATTCACACATCACACACAACAGAGGACAACACAAAGAGAGAATCATCCATGTCCAGAGCGAGATTCGAACCCGCAGCCATTGGCTTCGCAGTTAGGCGCGCTAACCGCTCGGAAACCTGGCCGGCGTATTGTTACGTAAAGAGTGGGAAATAGATAAAAAAAATCACAACTGAGGATGGATGGCGAGTATATAATAATGGATGGCGAGTATTATTTTATTATTATAGTTGGATAGTATTCGATTTGATTAAATTGTAAATGCGATTTAGATTAACTTTTTAAAATTAACTAAGATTTAGATTTACTGGGAAAAATTTAAAACTTGCCAACTGAAAAAACAACATTTAGAAACAAAACTCCATTTTTAGTACAATAGTATGTGAAAGTTAATACAAGCGCATTAGAATTACTTTTGATTGCACCCGAAATCGCGCATTTATCATTTATTTCAAAAATACCGTTTCTCAGTCAAACTTAATTTCAGTTAAAACCAATTGAGCACCAGTATGTTACCTCCTATTTTGTGCCTAACGTTTTTTTATATTGACACAGAATACAATTTGAGCAAACAACAAATTTATTTCAAAAAATATTTTTATTAATGGAAGATATTTAAATGAAAGGTCTCGCACAAGAACAAAATATATCTACATTTACAAATAGCTTGTCAGAGCAAAAGGAAATTTTTCAAAAAAAGACTATAGGTTTTTATGGAAGTCCCCCACGCTACGCCCTACAGAGGAGAGGATTAGTATTAGTGGAAAAGTACCTAATATGAGATGCTTCCTTAATATGGGAAATCCCTACTTAAGCCATAGGAGATCCTGGACTCATCCAGAAACAATCGAATGTGAAGATTATGTGAATGCGACGATGATTAAAAAGAAGCCAACAAGACTTTAGTTCGAGTACGACTGTTTTAAAAAACTTCCTTTATTGAGTTTTGAGATACTATTTTCGATTAAGATATTGTGAAATCTTATTCATTTGTTGCTAATGAGAACAGACCTTCTTCGAAAGAGCATTTTTTTCTTGCAACTCTTATTTAGTAGTCTGCAACAAGCAGTAGCAACGTAAATCCAATCAGATTGTCAATCAAGAAGGCAGCTTCGTGAACATTGTGAGATTGAGACATTAGCAAATTATAGCAACTTAACTGAAAATAAATAAAGAAAACAAAAGAAAAAAAGGAACACAAATGTTTTACTTTTTCGTAAAAGAATATAACAATTCGAACTTATGTATTTAATACGTTTGGACACTATCTTCGCACTGTCCTTTATTAAGACACCTTTTCTAGGTTTTTATTTTTTGAAATAACATTGTGGTGGTGCTTTTGATTTTTCCAAATTTGATAAAATTGATAGGTTTACAAATTTGACTTTTTCAAGTCGAATTTTAAATATAAGACATCCTTAAAATTTGATTGCTACCAGACTATTCGACCGATTTCGTTCAAATTTTATATTTTACCTTTTAATTTTAAATTATTTATAATAAAGGGAAATTTGTATACCTTACTATGCAAAAATTTTTAAACTAAATAAAATAATAAGAAATAAATATTAAAAACTTTTTTACATGGAATCATATTTGGATAAACAAATCAAGCAAACAAATTTTGATTTAATTAAGAGATTTTCGAGATAAGGCAAAATACTCAAGAAATAAAATTAACATTAAAGGATACAAACTTTGGACCGCTTTCTTCACCAAACTATTAGAGCCATATTTCCAATATTTCGGCTTTCCCCGATATTTTGAGAATCAGAAATCGAAATCCGTCAAAAAACAGGTATGTTTATTCAAAGTAAGTATGTTCTTGCGTCTGATTTCGCAACTTAAAATATTTATTAACCTATTTAAGGTTACCCCTCAAACCACTAAGATTGAGTCTTAGTACTATAAAATCCGATCGTTAGGTGAAAATTTTCTTTGGAGATTCGCTTTTTTTTATACAATAATGATGAACATCATAATAATTATTGTTTTAATCTCAATTTTGAATATTAGTCTCACATTAGATACTTTTCTCTACATTTCTATCCAGTTCTTATACTAATCAAAGCAATTGTAATATCCGCAGACGAAAATGCATGAAAAAAAAAATTTATTATCTTTGTTTTTTTAATGAAGTTCCTCAATTAATATCAATAAATATCAAGCTCATGCACTGTAAAAAAATCGTGTATCTTAACTCCAAAAATGGTGGCAATTACCTTTCACTAAAATGGTGTTCCTCTAAGTGCTCCGCTACACCAAGAATGTTCTTTTACACTACTTAGTGTAAAGTAGCCACCCCCATTTCTTGCTTTCAAAAATCTATATTTATAGAAAAATAAGATGCTCATAAGAGATTCAGTAAGTGTATTATTGAAAATGAAACGTACGAGCAGCACAGAAATAACATAAAGACGAATTCAAACAAAGCTTAACAGATCGGACGCGGATAGAAATTATGCTTGTTAAAATCACTAAATACAGTTCAAAGAGATTTAAAAAATTAAATATAATTATCCTAATTACACAAATAAAAACATACATACTCATTTAAAGGACGAGCAAAAAATCATTCATTCAACAACAACGAATTCTCGCTGAGTAATTCTTAATTACAAACACTAACTTCTGATGATAAAAAAATTTCAACACGGAAGGGAAAATAATTCTCGTTTTGTGAGAATGAGTGAGAATTTGGCATATTAATTCTATTATAGGTGTTAAGATTTAAATTACACCTTTTAAATAATATACAAAGATTCAATTAAAGTGTACCTTCATACAATTGCTTTTGTTGTTTAACATCATACTCGGAGAGACTCAGATTCATATCTAGCTATTCATTGGTTTTACCACAGTTTCTACAGTGTATTTAATTTGACAAACCACGAATAAAATTATGGATACTCATTACAAAATATTTATATATTTAGTTAAAGAGCATTTAAAATGTCAAAGTGTTATTAAAAATGCCATTTTTTGACACTGAAAGAAATGAATTATGATCATCTTTGAAGAATTTAAAATTCTAATCAAAATTTTCATTGGTTTTCATCTTAGCACCTTCGACTCTTCAACTTTCGATTTTGTTTTCTGTATCCAGTAAAATACTTTTGCAATCTCTTACTTATCACTGCATGAAGTAAAAAAATAATACAGTAAGTCTGGTCTTTAGAGAACAAGCAGTATTTTTTTTAATTTTTTTTTTGGGGGGGGGAGTTGAAATTTAAATAATTCATATCCAACTATTTATTTGTTGATTTGTTTCTTACACTCACATCTCTACTATTAGAGAAAATTGGCTCATATCTGATTTAAACGGAATGTTGTTTTTTTAAATTGTTCCACTGGATTTCTCTAAAGTCTTTACACTTTTTTAACCCTAAATTTTAAAAAAAAAGATTTTTCATTTATTATTAAAGTGATCGTCAGTTCACTTTCTCATTTTCCAGTTCGAAGTTTTGACTAAAGCAATTATCATTGTAAGTTTTAAGACATATTCCTAGACTTGTGTATCATCAATAAAAGTAGAACACCGTCCCTTTCCTCGAATAATTTATTATCGTGAGCTCACAATCTTTCGATTAAAAACAGTTTATATCGATCACCATAAAAAAAAAACCTTTTCCGCTGAAAAAAAAATCTGCTCATCAAGTCCTCACGCTTCAAGCGGCAAATTAACTCTTTAAAATATTGTCCAAGAACTTAAATGTTGAAAAAAACCTCCTTTACCTCCAACCAGCAATTACCTCGATGTCGTAAAAGCTGGGGAAAAATTTCTTTTTCCCACGCCGTCTAATATATCCCTACAACTCCTCATTTTTTCCGGATAATAAAGTTCAGAGACAAGGTTCGGGCAAACTGTGTACATCGGTCTTCCTGCCTTGGCGCTATGTAATCGAGTTATATTTCGGCATCAATGGCGGCCTTGTCTTGACATCTCTGTAATGGGAAGCCATTGCGATGCAGGACATTCACTGGTTTAGGGTAGCAAAAGCTCACGTAGATATGACAAGTAATACGATGGTGGTAAAGCATGACGATATGTCCTTCCTATTATCGGAGGACGGGTGTTTTTATTCGAAAAGATACAGAAGATCTTCTATTTATGCCGATATATTTAACATTTACCTTTTCATTTATGTAGCACGTATGTTTATAAGAATTAGGGGAATTTAAATGCTAAAAACAATTGAGAAATTTAATAATAATTTTAAGAAATAAAAACTGCGGTGGGGTTTAAATTAATTTTTTTTTTAAATTTATAAATAACTTTTGAAGAATTCGTTTTAAGTTTGTAAAAATACCTACAGGATGAAAGCAATGAATATTGATTAAAACTGTGACTCATTATATTTAAATTACATGTACTTCGGTAATTTTTTTTATTTCCTTATCACTTCCTTATAATTTTAATCAGCTCACCCTCAAAAATAAAACTTTTTTTTGACCGTTTAATAATCCTTTAGCTGTATTTCGTAATATTTCTTAGTCATTTCGGCCTGAAATCACTTTATTTTGGACGAAACAAGAATACTCAATTATTTGACAAAATTGCTTCCTCGGAAAATTTCATAATTGCTGTATTTTCTGAGAATTAATGTGTTATTTGAAAAGTATTAAAAAAAATTCCAAACGCGTAATTCTGACAAACATCATAATATAAATAATTAAGAATAGAAATGATTCAACTTGTATGATAGGATTTTCATTATATTTAAAAAATTTTCATTTCAATAGCTAACATTCATTAATTATTTTGATGCCATTTCTGGTCTAAATATTTCTTAATGATTTTTCCAAACTGGAAAAAAAAATCATTAAATTATATTTTTTGTTTATCAAAAATACTTCAATGGGAGTTTTAATCAAGTTTAAGCAAACGTTCATTACCTAAAACGGAAAAACATTCTTTTTTTGTTTAGTTATTTTGACGGAATAGCAACAGTTGATTTACCACGAATTAGAGTATCGGGAAAATGTATTGATGGAGAAGGGAATTTATTTTTCTATCTTCTGATGAAGTTTCCCAGCTAGATCGATAATCCCTAAGTAAAAAGAAAAACTTAGGAAATACTCAAGTTATGCTCAATTATTGGAAATTCTTAATGGGAGTTAAAAACAATTTAGCTTTTTATGTTAAAAGACAAACAAATGATTGATTACAAGGGGAAAACCTAACATAAATTAGCAAAAAAATTAGCTGCGGAAATTAAAATTGTGTTCTTTACAGTGTTTTTAATCTGAAAACTCCTAACTGCTCTAAGTATTTTCAATTTTAAAAATATGCTTTTGAAGCATGCGTCATCAATTAGGAATTGAGATTTAAAATATTAAAATGGGAATTGAAATATTGTGAATGTTCCCTCAAAATTATTGCAAGTTATTTTTAAGTGACTATAATCATACAATTTGACAATTTGAGAAATAGCGAAAAGAATAATTTGATTATAATTTGATATAATTTGATATAATTTGAATAATTGAGAATAATTTGAACTTGATAATCTCTTGTTAGGAAGTGAGTTCACAAAATTTTAAAGGAATGTTGCACCGAATTTTAACTACTAGTTAAGAACTTGATCGCGCAAAAACATCTAATTACTGAATGTTAATATCAGTGTTCTACTTAATATTCCAAAATTTCTCCCAAATTTTTTATAGTAATTTTGCACACCAATAGTGACTTAATAATTCAAGATGCAATAAAGATGAAAAAAAGACTATTCCGGTGATTTTAAATTTATAGATTTTCAACATTTCCCCCTGGTGATTTTAAATTTATAATAAAAGTCCTAACAGCTGAGAAACAATATATTATTTTAAATTTTTAATAGAAAACTCTAGCTGCGTTAATTCTGACACACACACAGCATCGCATTATAAAAATAAATGAATTATTTATAAATCAAAGATGATGTGGTTTTCATTACATACGAAAATATTTTATTTCAGTAACTGACATTCATTATTCATACCTGTCATTAATAGCATATTTTTTCTGTAGAGTTGAACTTTGCTTTTGTCTTCGAAAGAAAACTAGAGTGATCAGCAGCAGACTTCCCATAAAACTACAAACTGAAAAGCAACCATGATCATCCTGAATGTTAAAATTAACATTCTAGTTCCCTTTAATGGCTTACCTCAGTGCATAGTAAAAAATGGATACTTAAATTTCACACTGCTTTTTTCTTTTTTTTCCGTTTCCTAGTATGTGCTCCAAGCGAACCTTTCGTCAAATTGACGAAATAACTATCATCTCTTTTACAAGGAAACAAATTTCGTCAAAGGTAAAAAAAATATTTTGTATTTCTTTATTCAAGTTCTGTCAAATAAAGAATTACTTTCGTAGATTTAAGGCAGTGCGATAGTGATGAGCTTCCGAGTTGAGAAAAAAAATTCGCCATTTATTTGAGATTTCACGTTTCGTCACAAATGACGCGATTTCATGACGAAATGATTCGCATAATTAACGAAATACAGCTCAAAGATTAGTGAATCGTCAAAAGTGAGAATTTCATTTCTGAAAGTTTGAACAGATTCAATCCTTAATTTAAAAAAATAAGTAATCGTGTGAGCTGATTACGAGATTATATCTTTACATTATTTTGTTTTCAGGCTTATTAATAATTTTTTTTTTAATTTTTAAAAACATTTTAATTTTTATTCTCCTTTCATTAATCTTTATTATATTATTTTCCATGTTTTCTCACCCTTATATATATATATATATANAGAAAACTATTTTAATATTAAAATATGAAAGGAAAGTTCGTAATTTAAAATGATGATTAAATTCCTAATAAATATTTATAATATGCAATAAGCTCATAATATTACTAGTATTACAATTTTGATTATTTGAAATGAAAGTACTGTTTTAAACTTTCGGAATTAACAAAAAGAAATCAGTCTAGTTAAGGATATATTCACAGTATTTATAATATAATAAATTAGATAATCTGAAATTCAAGCACTGCTCCAAAACTTTACAGTTACCCCAAAAGAAAGTGATCAAATCATCCTGAAAAAGTATAAAAGAATAGCAATACTGTCCATATACTATAAAACAGTTTTCTTATACCTACACACCAAAAATTGTAGCAACTACTTTACACAAAAATGGTGTTTCACTAAGTGTTCCATTACACCAAATCCAACTTGGTGCAGTGAAGCATATCAGTTTGTTCTTTTACTCTACTTGATCTTAAGTAGCCGCCACCATATTTGTCATTCAGTAACACTAAAATTTATAATTACAGTAAGATATGATACAGATCAGAATCAGTAAGGTTATTTTTACGATACGAATTTTATCGTATAAAGCACGAATCATAAATTTAGAATGCATATATACAATACTTCTTAAAACAAAATTAGTTTCTTATTCAAGCATACACACATGTACAGACAGAACATTATTATGAATTCGAGCAATTACGAAATGAATAGAAGTTAAATAATATTAAATCACTTTATACAATTGACAGATTTATGTAAAGTTCAAGAGAATGCAAATATCCTTATTATGCAACTAAGAACAGGTGTGCATTTTATAACAGTTTATATGAGTAGTCAATACGACATATATTGAAGTTATTTGGCAAATAATCAACTACAACCAATATTTTTTTAATCAATCAGTAAAAAGAAATGAAACTTACGTGGTTTTAAGCACACAAGTTTGTCAAGTTAATCCAAAAAGAGAAACTCACATTTCATCGGTGTACTTCATGTTAACAAATCGCCATCTTATCCACCAAATTTTCAAAATCTTGAAATTGCACATTTGTTTGCATTTAAACTTCTACTAGTGGCCCAAAAGTGTTTGATGTTTGTTATATGATTAAGACATGCCCAACTACCATTTCTCACGAGAAATAATACATAGTTTAAATATACAATAATTATTCGTCAAATTTATGGAGCTCCAAAAAACATGACCTTTTTCATCAATGAGCTGCAGATAGCTGTAAGCTTTATCAATTATTAGTGTTAAGATTTATCTACACCCTGCGAGGTGTGTAAGAATGCTCAATTCGGTATTGACTTGAAATAAAGTAATTATTCACAAAAATTTGAAATTTCTCAACACCTAATTCAGATAGGTACTGCACCACAGTTTTTGCAGTGCACAGTGTGCCCAATAAAATGGATTTTCACGCTCTAGGACTCAATCTTAATGGCTTGAGAGGATGACCTTAAATATGTTAATTAATAAGTGCAGACAATATTTTAAGTTACGAAATCAGACACAAAAACGCACTTTATCTGAATAAACATGTCTTTTTTGCGACGAATTCGCATTTTTGACCCTCGTAATATAGGGGGTAGAGCAATCTGGGAAATATGGTCCAAATAGTTTGTTCAAGACGCAATCTGGGAAATATGGTCTGAATAGTTTGTTCAAGAGAGCTTTCCAAAGTTTGGACCCCTTAATGTTAATTTTATCTTTTTTGCGTATTTCACTATATCTGGATAACTTTTTAAGAGTATTGAAAAATATTTACTCGCTATTATAAAATTCGTTTCTCCTAAAATAATTCCGTGCAGAAAAATTACTTTTAGTAAATATTTAATTTTTTTTATTATTTTATTTAAGAAAGGTAGAAAAAAAATTATAATTGCAAGGCATACAGTTTCTTGCATCGTTTTAAAGAATGTAATTTTACATGGAAAAATACAAAATTTGAGAGAAATTGGTCGAATAATTCCCAAGAAATGGAAATTCAAAAAAGTCAGATTCTTAAAATTCGATTTCTCAGGGACTATTCAACCGAATTTGCTCAAATTTTGTATTTTGCCATGTAAAATTACATTCTTTAAAATGATGCAAAAATCGGCATACCTTACAATTCAAAATTCTTTCGACAGTTCTTAAATAAAATAATAAAAAATATTAAATATTTACTAAATGTTATTTTTTGCATGGAATTATCTTTGGATAAACGAATTTTATAATTGTGTGTAAAAATTTCTCAATTCGAATAAAAGGTTCTCGAGACATATAGGGATATACGCAAAAAGTAAAATTAACACAAAGGGGTTCAAAATTTGGAGCGCTCTCTTGAACAAACTATTCAGACCATGTTTCCCAGATTGCGGCTACCCCCTATATTATGGGGATCAAAAATCTGAATCCGTCGGAAAAAAGGCATGTTTATTGCTATTACCAATGCTTGATCCAGAGCCGCGATGGTTCAGGTGATAGAGCTTTTGTCTACCCATGAGGTGAACCGGGGTTCGATCCCGGCGATGGCTGGTCAATACGAATTCCGCATCCGGCTTGCACCAGCCACAGTGCTGACGTGAAATATCCTCAGTGGTGGACGGATCATGGGTAAGAGTCCCCTTGCCGTCAGGCTAACCGTGGGAGGTTCTCGTGGTTTTCCTCTCCATGTAACGCAAATTCATGTGAGTTCCATTAAAAAGTCCTCCATGAAGGCAAATTTCTCCCAATACTTGATCCAGGAGCTCTCTTGTCTTCTGGGTTGGGTTCAAAATTACATTACTGCGGAGTTGAACATTAGTAGTCGAAAACCTAAAAATTGGGTCGGCTGTTCAATGACGGTTATAAAATAAAATAAAAGGTATGTTTATTCAGTTAAAATACGTTTTTGTGCCTAGTTGCAACTTAAAATATTGTCTGCACTTATCATAATTAGCATAGTAGATCCGATCATAAAAATGAAAGTTAGTTAGCGTGGTGCGTATTTTTTTTTCAGCTCACTGTTCTTTAAAATTATGTTTTACTAATAATCAGAAAAATGTCCAATTACTAATTCAATTCTACAATATAGGTAGGAATTTAAATGTGGAAATAAGACCAGTTTACAATATCTTTTGATGTAAAAATATACGAGATAAACTATAAGATACATTATAAATATTCTTTTAATCGTTTATGCATCAACAAAAATTTTTACGTCTCCAAAAATTTATAAAAAGAAATATGTGTAGCAATAGAAATTTTGTAAAATTGCTTTTAACAGTAGTTTTTCCAGATGCTTTAAGATCAGTTTAACTGAAATAGGCTGAGGACTCTTTTTCAAATTATACCAGTTCTATTTAATATTTAATTTTCCTCGGAGGCTTCAAAAACAACTAATAAAGTTTGGAAAAGGGCTGAAAACATTTCATCAAGACTATTTGTTTAGCTGAATAAACAAAGTTAAGCTACTCTAATAATTTCTTCTTAAATATCTTTCGCAACCTTTTGTAACCTTTCGATTCTTAGACAGTTCTTAGACTTTGAGATTGATTTAATATACATTTTTTGGTTTTGAAAAGTCTAAGGAAAAATTTATTTATTACAGGGTTTCAAATATAAAACTAATGTAATTCTAATTTCGTTTTTTTTCTGTGATTAACGGTGATATTGATTCGTCAGAGTTTGAAAATATATTTGTTTTTATTAGTTAAATATTACTTTTTTTCCAGCTTATGTGTGTAATTTCTACTAGCATCCAACTTTAAATGAGCTTAGAAAATGTATATGTTAAGAGTGGTGATCAAGAAGCACCTTGCATGTTACACATGATTTTATCCCATATCTGCATTGAAAATTTCAACATCCTTATACTTCTTCATTCCATTCCACGGTGTTCAAGGCATTGTTCCTCACAATAAGGGTATAAAACATTCTTTTTAAGTCAGCAGTTTGAATTATTGAATTGAACTAACAATTCAGTATCATATTTTATGCTAATATTTTCTTCTTACAAAATTTTTTACTAGATTCTGGTGTAGCACATCACAAGTACAAAACAAAAAGTATATAACTCATTATTTTGAACATTGGCATTCTTTTTTCACATTTTTGTTTATCGACATTTTACGAAACCCTTTCCGGAAAAATATGGTCTCATTTGTTAAGTCACGAAATTATATTTTGAAAACTATTGCGTGAATCCAAATATTATTTTAAGCTATTATTTATGATTATACGTTGCCAAACTAAACCAAATTATATAAACCAAAACGTTGTGAATAATAAAGTGATAATAATAAATATTTAGATTTTCTGAAACAACGTACATTTAAATGACAGTATCTGAAACTTCGAACAAAATTGGATGATTAGTTTCGTTGAAATAAAAATTTAGACATTAAAATGTTATATTTTTTTCGAAAAAATTTATTAATGTAATGGACATTTTGTTATTTTGAATGCAAATCGAAAAGACAAAGGCGTCTTCAAAAGTTAAAATATTCATATAAGAAATAAAGTAATTTGCAAATAAAATAACAATATTTTCTCACTCATTTTATAAATTAGCATGTACACATGAATATTGCAAACATCAATCAGAATGATCATCTGGGGACTTTAAAGCCCGAGTTTTTTATTGGTTGAAGGATTTGAAATTAACTGAGATGCAACTATTATTACCTAAGAGGATATAAATCAATACAAGTTTGCAAGCGACTGAATAAATTTAAATTTTATCTCAATGCCAATGCTTACGAAGAACGTACCCCATGGGTCACCCGTCAATTGAACAGAAATTTTGAATACTGATAGATTTTAAGGTTAGGGTGTAAAACATGAAAATAATTTTATTTCTGAATAATAAGAGAGTAATAATAGGAGCATGAGGTTAAAATGACTTCGTTTATTATTGTAAAAGTTTAGATTTCTTTCCGAATACCAATAAATCTAAACTAAAGTATTGACTAGATAGTAAAAGCGATTTTAAGGAATTATATTTCGAAATGCAAAATTTAAATTTACAAAATTAAAAATTAAAAAAGCGTTTTTTTTTCTTCTAAAATACTGGACAGATGTCATTTTTTCCGTTGCAAATTAATTTCACCCACTAAATAGTTCCTGAGGAGTTGATTTTTTTCACAAATAAACTCGCGTGAAACAAGGTTTGTAAATTTAAATACAACTCGAAGGGAAAAAGCAGTCTATAAAAGTTAATATAACTGTTATAAATTTAAAAGATTTAAAAGAAAAATATTAAAATTTACGCGCTTCATTTATTAAATTAGCATTTACATACAAATGTGCTGATCACCCATCAGAAAATTAATCACTGTAAAATATTAAAGCGTTATTCCTTATTGACTGACACATTTTTAAGAAATTATTAATGAACTATATTTACTCATTAGGGTAGTAAGCAAAGCAATTAGGTACCCCATGTGCCCCTCACCTGTTACTCTAAAATTTGGCATACAAATATATCAAAGGAATAATGAAAGAACATGAATTTCGCTTATTTCGAAAAATAATAAAGTTATAATTAACTATATAGTAATAAAAAGATTAAAAGAGCAGAATGACTTCATTCCTCATTGAAAAAGTTTAAGTTTTTTTTATTTTCAGAAAAATTAACAATGAGAAGAAGGTTAGTGTTGTTGTTCGTTGTTTCTAATGCCACTTGCCACACGGGCAAGCCTGCTTGGTGAAACCGTGCAAATTAAGACAGAGTGTGCGATTCTTGTTTTTCAGCGGCGCCATCTGTGGCCAACAATTCGACACACCATACGTCGCACCCGTTTATAGGGCGAACCCATTCATACATCCATTCATTCATCCACAGATCTTAATTTTGACCTGAATCAGAGAACGATTGATCTCCAATCTAGTACCCCCAGAGGTATTGATTTGTTTTGGGAGCATGGAGGACTTTTGAAACTCGACAGGTTTAACGTGCATCAGTCACTTTACTACACGGGGAGTCTTCAGCCGGCGGGGTTCGAACCCATGAACTCTCGGACATGGGCCCAGCACCCTACCGACCAGGCTATCCACGCCTCAGAATGTTGGTAGTTTAATTATATTAAAAAAAAGGAGAATATACAGAACCAAAAATATAAAGGCTTTTTTTTTCTAGAACACAGTTTAGAAATAGTTGCTAATGTTACATTAGAGCTGCACTAATTAGCTAATGCAAACGGTCTTAGAATCAGCATTAGATATGAACTGATGACAAAATTGGCGCACGTACTTCCTACACTACCACTATTTAAATCGGAAGGCAGATAGCAGTAGTTATCACCCTGCTGGGACACCACGTTTTTCAACAGCACAACTATGCATAGCATTTTCAGGATCTGAAGCTAGAGGTTAGGGACTTTTGGTCGAGTGGTTTCGTCTTTCCGCCAAATACTCTGCAGCTTGATGTATCTGTTTGATGCTTGTTCTTCAATTTAACAACGACTTATAAAGCCATGCCTTGTAACGAACACACAATCCAGCTTATATATCTGTAACAATTAAAAAAATAAAGGGAATATTACTAAACTAAACTAAACTCAGCGGCGCGATAGCCCATAGAAGGCCAAGGCCTACCGTGCCCATCTCAGTTTTCTTGACCTTGGGCTCTGGGGTGCAGGAGCAGATGTTCCGGTCAGGTGGTCAGTCGAACGCGGAACCTCCAGTGTTTAGATCCCAAGCATGCTTGGTATTCATTTATCGACCCACTGAAGCGATGAAAGGCTGAGTCAACCTTGCCCGGCCCGAGGATCGAATCAGGGACCTGTGGCGCGACAGCGCGAAGCGCTACCGCTCAGCCACCGGGCGTCAAGGGAATATTACAGCCTAGTGAATTCCAAATCATTAAGACATGAATGGAGAGGGTACAAGCTCGATCACACACTCAGCCTTTAACACGGGAAATCGAACCCTAGCCCAAGCGAAGATGCTACCCAACTCACCATTTGGGTTATTTAAAATGCTGGACAAATGTCACTTTTTTCAGCTACAACAGACTTGCTCATAGTGCAGGGTGGTCATAGTTAAACTAAATGTATTTACAGACCAACAACGAAAAAACTACGAAATAAATCTCAATCAAATTTATAGTGGATTACTGCCAGGTATCATAATGGTGCCATAGCGCCATTTTAAGGATAAAATTGGCAATATCTCGGATATTCTGGCTGAATAAAATGTAATAGCAAATTTTATCGGAAATGTAAATTTCTTTTACTTTTTATACGCGTTTTACCTTTAAAATAGTCTTTCCATGCCATTTTTATCCCTGGTAATGATTAATAGGTTTTTTCTTAATTAGAACTAAACTAAATAGTCTCTACTGAACTAAATAGTCGCTACTGTAAGTAAGGTTGAGTTTAGTTCAGCAGATTTCAGGCTATCAGCCCTTAAAGACCTCTACTTACATTATGACTACCCAGCATGTAAAAGTTGCTTTTCATGCACGCAAGTTAATAATAATGCCGGAAAAATTGACTTTTTTATATTTCAATTTTTCATCTTTTTGCTTTTTGTGTTTTCCAATATTCAAATGAATACGATAAAACATTGAATTTAGCGTCAACAAACAGCTGCATTTCTTTGATGTTTTGAAGAAGAAAAAAAAAGGGGATTAATCTCGTTTTTTCTTTGTACATTACATATTATCCTGATAAAAATTCCCTCATAATGTCCGTACTTTTTCCCCAATTTCTTACTCCAAGTGTAAAAAGAAATGGGGAAAAAGCAGGGAAATTTTATTTTCTTGGACGTATTTGACAGCATGTGCATCCCTAGATAAATGCCACTGAAAAACGAATAGCGATTCCTGTCAGTTTAAAAAATAGAAAAGATAAATATCCCAAGACGAGAGCATATATCTGAAGGGGACATTTTTNTTTTTTTTTTTTTTTTTTTTTTTTTTGCGACATCGAAGGAATGCAGAAGATGAATTATAAGCGCCTATCTAAAAGATTATTTTAAGCGCAGTTGAAATTTGAAGCCTTCCAAAATTACTGCTCGATTGTAAATATTATGTATTTGCTCCAAACATACACAACTCGCGCAGTTCTGTAACAATTTTGAGTGTATTCAGGATCCGTGAAATCTAGCCGTTTGCGTGATCTTTGGCTATACGAATTTTATCACGCGCCTCTGAGTTTGATATTTGCTAGAGGCAGGAAACAGTCATTGCGCTGACCAGCTGGCTGGGATCAATTTTATGACTTCCAGTTTCTTCTACTTTTAGAAAGTAAATCGATAGAAGTTACCTCAAAATCATAGAAGGGAAAAAAGAGAAAAAAAAGTAATGAAATAGAGTTTGTTTCGAAACTGGATGGGTAATTTTTTCTTTCGTTGGAAAAATAACCTTACTTTCAGAAAATGTGTTTTCTACTCGATTGTAGTTTACTCAAAACTGCATAGTTATTTTCTGGAGCGGGATTTTTTTTTTCTGTATAACATGGGACACTAGAAAAAAAAATCAAAATGAACAATTTAAAATCAATAGTGTTTTAAAATGTATGGAACAACAAGAAACAACTTATGTGGGGAAAATAAGATCTGAAACATCATATTAGGGGTAAATAACGTTTAATATAAATTCTTTTTTTTATATAAAAATCTAGAATTTTATAAAAATTATTTAATATGCACTCTATAACAAG
Organism: Parasteatoda tepidariorum; assembly: GCF_043381705.1. NCBI lineage: Eukaryota > Metazoa > Arthropoda > Arachnida > Araneae > Theridiidae > Parasteatoda > Parasteatoda tepidariorum. Next base: position 63,916,925 of record NC_092214.1, read on the forward strand.
AAAATCGACACACCAAGAAGGAGTTGTCCGATTGAAACGAAAATTGGTGGATAGGAAGACAATGTACAGAATAGTAAATGATTAAAATGTCAGAACAATTGAATAATTTATTGCAGAGTTACAGTAACAAGTTCAATAAGGTGTTGACCCGTCTCTAGCCTGGATACAAGCTACCACACAGCGTGGCATAGACCGATAAAGCTCCCAGATGGTCTCTTGCGGTATTTCCTGCCAAATTCGATCCAATTGTCGAAAGAGGTCATCAACATTCCGTGCCAGATGCAATCACTGTCCCATCATATCCCAGACATGCTCGATGGGAGAGAGATCTGGTGATCTGGCAGGCCAAGGAAGAGTTTGACAAGCTTGTAGACAGTTCATAGTAACACGTGCCGTATGTGGTCTGGCATTGTCGCCTATATCGTTAATGATGTTCCGATTTTTCTAAGAAAGAGTCACAAATGAATATTTAATTGGGGGAAACAAGAATTTTAAAAAAAAAATCCTGACTGGCTAACTGAATTATATTGACTAGCCCAAAGACATTACTTTGGGCTAAATTTTTGAAATTGATTTTATAATAAATTTAGAATTCCTGTACTGTCNCTGTGCGTCTCCAAACACGTCTTCGATGATCGTCAGGACACAGTTGGAGGCGGGATTCGTCGCTAAAGACTATACGTCCCCAGTCGGCATCATTCCAGCCATATCTATTCAAAGCATTCATGAATACGAAATTTCAAAGCAATCGGATGATTGCTTCTTGGTGCGTCGATTTTTTCGTTATAGAGTATAAAAACGTTTGCTTTAAAAAGTAACAAAAATTTAGATAAAATTTAAAATTTATTTTAAAACATATATTAATAAAAAAAAAATTTATTCAAAAAACTTATCATACTATAGAAATCAGTATGGTTTTGTTGCGTAAGATTTTTTCTTAAGAATAACATGGAGCTATAGAAAATTAGATTTCAAAATGAAAAATTTAAATTCAATATCACTTTAAAATGTATGGAAAAAAAACTTATGTTGGAAAAGTAAGGTCTGAAACATCACATTAAGAGAAAATAATTATTTGAAAAAAGTTGGGAGTATTAATTATGTTATTTACTCCCTTATACTTTTAATTTCAAAAATACAATATATCGAAAAAATATATATGTTTTGGAAAATAGCTAAAATTCATTCACAAATTAAATTAATTTCCAAAAATTTATAAAAAAGTTTTTTGTTGAAAAAATTGAAGACTATTAGAAAATTTAGAACTTGTTGAACCAGAATATCATTCAAATTCACTGAAACTTAAAAAATGCCAAGTCAAACCATATTATCGTTAAAGTGAATGTCTTTTAAACTTGATTCATTCTATAAGATTTGGTTTGGTCCTACTTGAGCAAAAACTATCACTCCACTAAAATTGCAGCAAATTTGCATACATCATCGGATCATCCCCAGAGATGTTTCCCGGACCATCTTCAATAGCCGTGTACTAGAGCTCTAGGAAGACGTAAATAAAGTACCGACTTACTTACCAATTTCGTACGATATTGTGATTCTAAGTACCTATATCGTTAATGATGTTCCGATTTTTCTAAGAAGGAATCACAAATGAATATTTAACAGAATTTAAAACAAGAATTTAAAGCAGAATGGAAACAAGAATGGAAACAGAATGGAAACAAGAATTTAAAAAAAAAAATCCTGACTAGCTAACTGAATTATACTGACTAGCCCAAAAACATTACTTTGGGCTAAATTTTTGAAATTGATTTTATAATAAATTTAGAATTCCTGTACTGTTAGTTTTCCAAAAACACCTTACTTTTATTTGTACTTACAATATTTACAAAGTTATAGTAGTTTTTGTGCAATGTGATAACAGTGGATAAATGATTAAGTCTTTAAATGCGTTTATATCTAAATAAGAAAATGCGCGATTGGTTTGCTTTACAATACAAAAGCTTTCAGAAAAAGAGTGCAATATAAAATCTACTTTTATTAAATTATAACCAACTAATCTTTTGAGAATTTTAGTTAAGTTAAAAATACTAAAACATTTTTAATCATTTTGTCAAAATAGAGCAAAATAACCACCAAAACATCGGAACCAACTCGAGCTATAAATGGATTGAGTCCATGGATTATTACACTTTAAAATTATACTTTTAAAAACAAAAGCAAATATCATAACCCCAATATACCTCCTCCACAATCTTTGCCTTTCCTAAAGTGCACAGTCCCATAGCCTGCACAGAGGTCAAAGGTTTCACCATTCGCTTAGTAACTTTGGGAGGTTAATATGTGGCATTCTACTTTAACAGGATTATAATGGAGCATTTTTATACAAGCTAAGTATCGTTAAGTTGAAGATATATCATTTATTTGACGATACATTTCTGTCTAAGAAAAGTTCGTACAACGGATGGTAAAATTATGTAAATAATGAAAATTAGTAAATAATTTAAATCAGTAAAACTTATTAAAAAAATGAAGAAAAAAATGTCAAGCTTTTCTTTAAAATTCCCTGATTTTTTCATGTTGTTATCCAAATTTCCCTGATTTTTCTAGGTTTTTTCCAGTGTAAAAAAATTTCCTGATACAGGGTGACCACCTTTAATTACAGGGTGACCGTCCTGTAATTAAAACAAAACCCTTACGGCACAAAATAAAATTCAACTTCTAGTAGGGAATATACTTCAATTTCAAAACATTTATTTTAAAGAAATTGCAAGATTTTACAAATCTTAAATACTTTTTAGGGACAAAAAAAAACACTTGAGTTACAGAAAAAAACTGAAACGGAATTGAATTTTGCGAGTTGTAATATTGTGTTAAAATATCAGAAAATTCAAAATCACATGAAAAATTTAGCAATAACTCAAAAAAAAAAGCTCGAAAAACCTTTTAAATTTATGTTAACAAAGGCACAAACGGAGCAAGTCAAAAAATGCTTATTTTAATGCTTGATTTGAAATTTAAGCGTCGTAATAGCATGTTAAAAAGAATCCGGATTTTTTTAAATCTCGAGGAAAAGCGCAGTAATAGCTACCGAAACAGTCATCAAAAATCATTTTGTATTTACAATTAAATCAGTGCAAATAAAGTCAAAAATTTATAAGTCAAAAATTTATAAATATTAAAAGTAACCCAGAGAACAACAGTTCCTCCCATTTTTTCATTTAATAGAAATACAGAGGACTGAAAATACTGAGGATCAGCATAAATACAAAGGATCGACGTTAGACTAGTTTTATAGTAAAGCACCAATCTCATTTCAGCTTCAGAATCTTTTCAAATCTGTATTTTTCTTTGACCTTTACTATCTAAACTATCATTAGTATTCCTTTTTTTTTTAGAATTATAAGAATATATGGTAATGGCGATATTAAAAGAACACCTTTTATTTATCTATTCCATTCAAGTGGAATTGTCACATATCCTACTACATAACACAACTTCGAAACTAATTATAAATATAAACAATATTTGCGTTTAAGTTTAGTACGCAAGGATAGCTTTTCAGAATAAATAAAATATATTTCAAGGAAAGGTCTTTCCTTTCTGTACAACGGTCTGGCACGGTAACAAAAATTTATCCATAAACGACTTAAAATTTCAAAAAGTTCTATAAGGATGAAATTTTTATAACAAGTTATAGGAGTAATAGAGTTTTGTTCACAGTTAAGCTTCTTATATATTCAATATTTCATCTAAAATATGGAAAACATTACGCTATCTCTCTTAAATATTCTAAGGCTCAGATTTTGATGAATATATATTGTGCAAAAGGGTTGCAATCTACTCAATTGGAGGGCTTGTAATAAGCTTTGTTATAAATTTATTCAAGGAACATGCGAAGATTTCGAAATAAATAGAGAAAACTGTGATTTTCAAAATCTCTTCTACGAAACCAAGTAAAATGAAGCATCATATCAAAATTGAAATACATACTTCATCAAATGATCGCATAAAATATCAAGGCATTATTTTGCTATAAATATATAGAAATATGAACTCAGAAAATGTCCTGAAATTTTTATAATGATTTTATCTGAAAATATAACTTTACGTCTTCATGGAAAGAGCTTATCCATTGAATATTTAAAATTTAATATCTTATTTTGATATTTTATACCAAATAGTGTAAAGTAAGTCAAAAAACACGTCACTCTTCGTAATTTTTTAATTTAATAAACAAATTTTCACGTTGTAAATCTGGTAATACGTTTTAAATCTTAAGAACAATTCAACCAATTTCGTTAAGATATTTTTGATAAAATAAATTTCGCTATCTTGTCTGATTTCGTAACTTAATATTTAGAGCCAATTAATTAGCATACTTGGCATTTAGTAAGTAATTGAGATCAAATGAGTTATTAAGATCTCATCTGATCATTCGAACAAAAGTTATTGAAGATAATACATCTTTTTTTTCTGCTCATCAAATCACTTTGATATTCTTCAGTCCTGTTACATTCTTATAAATACCGATTTTCCAGTAAATGACTCCATTGTGCATGGTAATGTATTCTGCTTTAATGAGTTACTTTCGACCCACTGACGTCCATACGACTACAGTGGTATTACTTTCTTCTATTTCTTCATTCCCCTTCCACTTTTTCATTGGTAACTATACCTTTTATTTCTTACCTAATTTATTTTATTTGTTGTCTTAAGAAAGTACTGATTTATTTTATGTGTTGTCTTAGGAAAGTACGCCATATTCGAGTACTCAAAATATGTCAACCTTTATTCCTTTTTAACTATGAAGCTAGCAAAGTTTTATTGTTAAGTATTAATGTCCCTTAATAAATATAATAAATAAAGTTTGTTAAGAGGCTTGCATTATCTAAAAATCCCTGTTTTTCTATGTAATTTCAGTGGTTTCAGCATATTCTACAAGAACTTTATTTGCAATAATAAAATACATGAAAACCCGCCTAACCAGTAGCATTAGTCTTATGATATTCCAAAAAAAAAATTCTGATTTTTTGAACTAGTTTTTATCGGAAATATGTCTTATTCATTTCTCACATCACGTGCACTTTCAATTATGTTAGTTCAAGATTAAATCATAACAACGTGGTAATCTGCTGCCAGTTAGTATGGATCATATTTCCATTCAAATTGAACCATCATATAGTATAATCCAGTTCAAGAAGGTTTAGATTTCATAATAATAATATGGTTCAACTTGGCACGTATTAAGTTCCCACCTTATTACAACAAATTTGAACGAAATTATTAACATCGCTCTCCAAAATTTTTAGCTATGTAATATTTGATCTCACCAAATGCATGAGAGTTTTATTGCAACTAACTGCAACAAAATTTTATTGCAACTGAAATTCAGTAAGGAAGTGGATGACAGTTGCCTGCAAAACAGTGGACAGAAGGACACCCTAAATATTTGTGTCACTAAGGATGCGGCTGATGAATATAATACGACTACTTGTCGATGCATTAAAGTGTGATCACTAAATTCTTAAAAAAAAGCAGATAAAATATTCAAAAATATAAATATACTAACTTAATTTATAATTCATTGTAGTACTTAATACTTAATTAATAATTCATACTTAATTACTTAATTACATACTTAATTAATAATTCATACTTAATTACTTAATTACATACTTAATTAATAATTCATTGAATTATTAATAGATGTAATAATTCATATATTAATAATTCCGGGATAGCCTGGTTAGTAGGGCACTGGGACAATGTCCAAGTGGTCGTGGGTTCGATCCTTGACGGCCGAAGACTCCCCGTGTAGTAAATGGTGACTGATGCACGTTAAATCTGTCGAGTCTCAAAGTCCTCCATGTTCCCATAACAAATCAAAACTTCTGGGGGTACTGGATAGGAGATTGATCGTTCTCTGACTCAGGTCAAAATTGCGATCTGTGGATGAATGAATGAATGGGATCGCCCTATAAACGGGTGTGATGTATGGGTGTGGCAGAAGTCGAATTCTTGGCCATAGATGGCGCCACTGGAAAACAAGAACAATCGCACCCCCTCTGCCTTAATGGCATACGTCAACAATAACATTGTATATAATTAAGAGCACACTCTACACATCCAAAAAAATCTATTCAATTTTGAAGCATAATATCGGTACCTAGAATCATAATACCATGCCAATATTCTTTAAACTTAGGTGTTAAAATAAATCATGCGTATGACCAAGTTGAATCACTCTATCACTAATCCTAATTTATGATAGACTAAATTGGAGATAAAATATGGTGCAAATTGGCACCTTATGCAACAAATCCGTGCATTATTATAGTCGAGCATTATTATAGTAGACCCAAATTTTCTAAAAATGTGCTATCTAAAAATATTACAGAACTGAAAAAAGAAACTCATACAAACTGGTGCATCAAATTTTTAAATTGATCGAAATTTAAAATAAATATTAAGCGAGATTGATATATTTATTTTTTATGTTTATTATTACACATACATTGCAAACTACGACTTATAAGCTCTTGTCAAGTTAAAGAACAGATAACATAAATTACAGAAATACGTTCCAAAGATATATCTAGGGTTACGATGGGATGTGAACCATATATGAGAACCATGAAGGCCCCTACTAGATATATGAAAGAGATAAAAGGTAGGCACGCGTGGGTTGATCATTTCTGCCTATACTTCGGTGTTAATCATGATTTTGGAGCCAAATGGGAGTTGTTGTTCCCTGTCTTCCCAAACATTTCTATATTGTTGTCCCATATAATTAGTCCAAACAAGCTTTCAACTTATTTATTTCTTTTGTTTTTAATTTTTTGTAATTAAAAAATGTAAAATTTTTTAAGGTACTCATCTATCTTGGAAAGGAGCTATAAGAGGTACCAGTAAACGTAAGTTAATTATATATTATTATAAATATAAACATGGGGGGGGCAGGATAGCCTGATTAGCAAGGAGCTAGACTGATGTTCGTGACAACAGGACTTCGAATCCTAACAGCCGAAGACTCCCCGTGTAGTAAATGGTGACTGGTGCACGTTGAATCTGTTGGGTCACAACGTCATCCATGCTTCCATAACAAATTATACCTCTGCGTGTACTGAATAAGAGATTGATCGTACACTGGATCAGGTCAAAATTACAATTTGGGGATAAATGAATGGATGTATGGATGGGTCCGCCCTATAAATGGAGGTAACGTATGGATGCGGCAGAAGTCAAATTTTTGACCATACATGGCACTGTTGGAAAACGATAAAAGTCGCATCCCTTGCCTTAATGGCTTACGACAACAATATAAACATGCATTTACGAATAAAAAGAGTTTGTTTAATAAGAATAATTTCATTCATTTTATTTAAAAATTTCATTTAGCGCATTCCTGATTTCAGAAAAAAAATTAACAAATTTATTTCCATCCTGCTTTTATCTTTTTCAAAAGAGCTGAGCTTTTAAAATTTAATAATATTTTTTAATCAAAAAACCTTACTGAAATAAATATGGATGCTCCTAATGCCACCATCTATAATTATAAACAAAAACGTTAATATATTTTTTAAACACGAAAGAACATACGCTTGAACAAAGTTATAATTAAATATCTCAAAATATCTCATACTGTGAAATTGAAATCTTTTTAATTGATAGTAAGATCTGAAATCTTTTCGATTATGATGATGATTATAAACACTTCAATCGCTTCACGCTGGTTGAACCTAGTTGATAATTAGAGATATTTTTTAAGCAGAAAAAAGTTGTAAAGTAAGAAAGTAAAAATAACACGTTAAATTTTAATTAGAGTTTTGCGCCTCTCCGAAATTGCCCTAATTAGATGGTGAGTCTTCTCTCCTACAAACTGCATGTGAAAACAAAATTTACACTTAAGTGAAAAAAAAAATATTTATATCTAAAGCCCTACTCGATAAGAATGAAAATCGCTGAGAATTTGGATCGTTACTGAATGTAATTATCGTCGTCAGCCAAGCGAAGGACAGCGAATGTCGACTCAAAAAAAAAAAAAAAACTTCATGAGATGTATCGCAATTTCAAGAGGGAAAAAACTGTGGCAGCCAAATTTCTTCATCAAATAAATATTTAACGATAGTCAACGACAACTCACTTTTTCAATTCAAGAAGGAAAAAAACACTTTATCAATTAAATTTTGTACTTAGATGTCGCTTTTTTTTTAATTTTAGATGGAATTTAAAAACAAAGATAATTAAAATAGTTGCTTTTATGAATGAATTAATTGTTACTGCTTAGAAATCATTTAGTAATACGTTATTGTACTCTTAGCTGCGAGGATTAAAAAAATTTACCCTGTACTAAAAATTAAAGGCCTGTGGTAGTCCAGTGGTTAAATGAATCGAACTGCGGTCCAGAAGGACTAGGGTTCAATCCTCAACTCCAATAACACCCACCGAGAACATACGACGTACATGTTCGGAAAATCTGTGGTTGATCACTAAGTAGTACCACAGGCTCAGGGATTGAAAGATCAAGAGAAAATCCCTTTCCACTTCACTAAATTGAGGAAATGACCTCACGAATGAATGGTGATACCATCTATCCATGAGGTTCTTAGTTGAGATGTACTTTCATCATTGCGGTGCTCTCATGTCAAACGAAAGACGCACCTTCCAGACTACACAAAGGGACAACTACTCTCGAGCTTGGCTTGTCCTAGTGTCATTGGAAACATCAACAAAGATTAAAAACCATATAATTTTAGTCGATTTAAAGATAAAGTAATGTTTAGAAAAAGAGGCATTAATTTCCCATTACACAAACAAGTGTGCATTCGCTACAAGTTATGGCCACTCGCTCTAGAAGTAAAAATAGTAAGACACTAATGGAATTACCTTAACTGAATGATGAATCTTTTCTCTTCAAAAATAATATGTTGAAACTAAATTTACATTCAAGTTATACAAAATATTTATATAAAAAATACAATTTTGAACATTTGAAAGACATGGCATTAATTTCTCGAAGGCATTAATTTCTGTCTTACACAAACGATGGGATATTTTCCACTGGTTATCGCCTGTCGGCCTTGAAGAAGAATCTCAGCTCCATTCAATTAAGTTAGTAATACATCAGCCTAAGGTAGACTGGATAATAACTCATCATGTTCTATAGTTGACGCTATTATTAGGTTGAGAATGTACATATTGAAAAGTTCCTGTTCGATGGGCCTTTTTCTGTCTAAAGTATATTGAACTATGTCATCTAGAAGATTTGTAATCTGCAATATTGACGCCAATATATTGACTATAATATTAAGACTGCACAACTGAGGAAGCAAGCTGGGGGGACATGTGAAGTGTATTTGATTTGCTTTCTTTGCGTGCCCAATCTTTCACCTAGACCTAAAATCAAACAAAATCTTTCTGTGGAATATTTATGTCTCACTCAAAATTTTCAGCAGACAATTAATGAGAAAGAGCGTTTGCTGAAAACTAGCCTATCCTGGGTTTGAAACTCGGTGAGGGTTGGTAGATTCTTTCGATCATTGCTGACATAAATTATTCGAAGCAGAAGACGTATCTATGATTAAATTTCTATGACAAAGTAGAAATATCATAGAAGGTAATCATGTTTAATGTCGCTAATGTAGAAGGTAAGTTAATTCCAACTCGATTCAAGAACTTGACTCCAATAAGAAAAAAAACATAGTGTGGTAATAAAGTTCACTTGTTCTCCCGAGATAGGTTTTCAAATTATACAATACATAACTAGATGAATGCTATTATCTGCAAATTCATTGTCTTGAGAGACTGTTCAGAGACGGTGATAAATTTAGTCTCCCGAAATCTCACACACTGAAACTTTTTGAGCATTATTTACAAAAAGACATTTATTTTTCTGCAAAAGTATCCTCCTCTTTCTTAACCCTTGAGTTTCAAACAAAAAGGAATAACAACCTAGTACATTACTTGACCTACTACTATGCTACATTTAATATTATTATGAAAACATTTTGAATTGGAAACGGATATTTTGAAAATAAAATTTGTATTTTAAGTTTTGTTTTTAAAATACTTTTTCTCGAAAAGTTCATTGCAATATTGTCTGCTTGTAATACCATCATCTGGTTGCCTGGTACTGTATTACAAATACAATAAAAATTCTTTCTTTTTATTAAGTTTCCCAAGGGAATTGTGTACTGTGTTGGCTCTAAAGATGAGAACCCAAGTTTTGAACTTTGATATGGTCTGACTTTCGCTGCAGCGCATTGCCTAAAGCATAGTTCTGTTACGGATTGAATGGAATATCTTGTTGAACATACAGAAAAAGAGGGAAAATGCCCTGAAGATGAAATAGGTTAGGAAATAGGGAAAAAAGAGAAATGCAAATATATTCTTAGGAAAGGATATTCAGTGCGAGTCTACCATGGAAAGGGAAAAATATTCCTCTATACAGAGAAGATCTTAGGCAAACTGTTACGTGTAAGAAGTAAACGAAGAAGAACGAAACAAGGACCCCGTATAAATTGGGAAGATAGAAAGAACAGAATGCATGTACAAAAAAGGAAAATATACAGAATGGAAACTATTTGGACTGTCTGTTGTCAAGGAAGTCAACAAATACATTTGGATTCTATGAGAAGGATTTATAAACCGGATATTAGTTGTTTGTTCAGCCTGAAAGCCAACACATCTTTATCCAAAGAAAGCTACCTTGGAATATACTTTCCTTGTTTATTTTATTTTCAAATTCTAACCATAACAAACATTTTTATTTTTGTTCTCGGAGATATATTCTGTATTTTTCTTTTGAAGGTAAAAAAAATTAGACTATAGACTTGTAAAATACAATGCTGTTTATTTATTCATTTTGCTTATTAAGTAGTGAAAATAAATAGATTTTTTTAAAAATATTATTTTAAAATAACTGAAAAAGACGTTAAAACACTAGAAGACGTTAAGTATAACAGAAGCAGAACGTGTTTCTTTCCTCTGTGTGTGACATTGTTTGTAACATTGCTAGCAAAAATATCACATATTAAGGAATTCTGGACAAAAGGACTTTAAAAACTCAAAGATTTCTTTTATTATTATGAAGCATTATAATGCTATCTGCTCCATTTAGGGTAATGAGAAAATCATGTTTGTTTGTGAATAAGAATTTGTTATAAAGACTTCGGTAGATTATATGGTAATATCATTTCGGTTTTTTAAAAAAATAGAGAAAAAATAACAAAATTAAAATAGGCAGTACTCAAACCATCCATTAGTTCCTATCACCATACATTTAATAAAAACTGCATAACTTGAAAAACAAATTTAACTGAATAAATGCGTTTTTATACCATGCTCTAAAGTATCATGATAAAATTACCACATTTCACCACATTTTATCAAATACTATAAAACCATATTTTATTGTTAATTGTACCAAATTATTTACCAAAGTGCTTCAGTAAAAATTAGTACAATTTTCGGTGTTTACATAGAGCCAGAAACATAGTAAATGTTACCATATTCTGGTAGTACTGGACATACTTTTTTACTGAATTTAGTACGATTGTTTATGTTGTTAAACTGAGTCTAACGTACGCGATTTATGAACTCTAACTGACAAAATTTATCAAAATCTAACACACTTTCACGACAAATCTAAAGAACTAATCTATCATGATAAAATTACCAAGTTTTGCCACATTTACCAAAATGCTATCACATATTATAAGACGATATTTAATTGCTAATTTTACCAAAATCATTATCACAGTGCTTATTGTTATCCCCATAGAGCCGGAAACACGGTAAATTTTAACATATAGTAGTAGTTTTGACCATATGTTTTGTATGTATGGTCTAAAATATAAAAATAGCCAATTAAAAATGAATATAACATCACAAGATCTTTCTGTGAGATTGTTTTCAATTAGGTCGCAGGCGTTTCGTTTGATTGCTAGTTAGTTTGCGTCCATTTTTTCCCTAAATGCATTCTCACAAGTCAAATTACCTCCATCTGGAAGATACGTCCAACGAAAGTAGTCAAAAAGTTCAACCCCTTAATGGTAATTTCTCTTTCTGCGCATTTTATTATTACCTTTTGAACTCTTTAAGCCAATCACAAATTTTTGAACAAAATTATTTTTCATGATCATGCATTCACGAGCAAATTTTTATTTAAGTTAAAAAAAAAAGAAGATGCCAAAAAGAAGAAAAAAAATCAAGTTATGGCCAGAAAATTATATAAAATATTCTAAAAATATTACTAGAAAATGTTTTTAGACGTTCGCCTTTGAAATAATTATTTTCTAAGGATAAAAACGAAACATAGTAAATGTTACCATATTCTGGTAGTACTGGACATACTTTTTTACTGAGTTCAGTACGATTGTTTATGTTGTTAAACTGAGTCTAACGTACGCGTTTTATGAACGCGATTTCGAAAAGTTGAACCCCTTAATGGTAATTTCTCTTTCTGCGCATTTTATTATTACCTTTTGAACTCTTTAAGCCAATCACAAATTTTTGAACGAAATTATTTTTTATGACCATGCATTCACGAGCAAATTTTTATTTAAGTTTAAAAAAAAAGAAGATGCCAAATAGAAGGAAAAAAAGAAAGTTATGGCCAGAAAATTATATAAAATATTCTAAAAATATTACTGGAAAATGCTTTTAGACGTTCGCCTTTGAAATAATTATTTTCTAAGAATAAAAACGTTTTAAAAGTCGTCAAATATTGCCTAATAAAGTAACTATCACGACTAGATTAAATTTTAAGCTTTCTGCTGCTATACTTGGAAAACATATATTTTACATTTTCTAAAAGTAAAGGTATCCACTGAACCACTCATACATATCGCCATTGTAAAAGGAAAAAAAAGGAGAAATATTTCCCTCACTCTCCCCTTCTTTACTTCTCTCTCTCCCATCTTTTTTTCTTTTTTTTTTTTTTTTTTTTTTTTTTTTTTTTTTTTTTTTTTTTGTCTCTTTAAGTTTGTTTCTTCAAATCCTATCGATATTCTCTCCAATCCAGATACCGATCAACATTGTTCATTTCTTTGCCATAGGATTTTTTGTAATGGTCTTAGAATACGCTTGTCTATCTTTTCTGCCATCTAAAATGACTCGGTAGCCACCAAAAAAAAATCCAGTTTTTGTTCGAGAACATTACCTTCAAATGGTTGTTATTGAAACAATCACGTCGAAAAAGTATCGATACCAGACGAAAGTAACAAAGAAATCTAGAGTATAAGCGTAACCCTTACCTGAGTTTAAAATAAAATTCCTCGATTTCAGAATTCAAGTTTTTAAAAATAAACTTATTTTTATTTATAAAATATATGGTTTCTGGATACTATTTTTAATATTTTCGCAGTCAATACATATTTGAAATCAATATTTTTTTACATAATTGTTTTTTATAAGCTTAACCACATCAAATTATGATATAAGAGGTTTCAAGAATAATTTCTATCTTAAATGTGAATAATGATTCTTTACTTGAGAGCTGTTATTTGAAGCATTTAGTATATACAATTTGAAAAGTAAACTTTATACTTGTGTTAACATTGTAACTAACGCTTTTGGAGTACTAAACTTATTCGTAGTATTTTTTTAATCCGCATTATTTCAATTTGCAAGAAGTTCCGTAATCACCACTTTAAACCCATTTCTGACTAACGTCCTTTAAATACAATGGTGCTTTTTTGAAAAAAAAAGAGAAAATTGGTACTCGGTAAGAAACTGAGGATCAAATTACCGTAAAAATTACCAGTAAGCAGAGCGCCAGCTTTAGCCATAAAACCCATTTTTATAGTAAAATTTTACGGTACAAAGAATTTGACGTACCATAATTTTTACGGTAATATTTACAATCACTGAACATCACTAAATCACTGAAATTAAATAAATATTACTTTAAAAATTATGGTAAGAATAGGTCTTATGGTAAAATGAATTTTCCGAATGTTTCACTCAGGATGACAGAACTTTTTCCTGTAATTTGATCCGAAATTTTTTACAGTATTATAATTGTTATTATTATTTTATTACTTGTTTGTTATTATTATTATTTAGTTATTTATTAACTTCCTTTTTTGTAATTTAGTAACAAAATTACGGTAGCAAAATTGGATTTGAATTTTCGTTTGCTAAATCCTTAATATTTTCTTCTATCATTTAAAAATGACTCTTAGCTGTAATAAAACAACAGACAGCATTTGAAAGTATATTATTAGTCATCATTAGTGGTAAATCAGTAATATTGCTAGAATAATTTATTTTAGCCCATTCCACTGTGCAGTATGTTAAAAAACGCTTAAAAGAAGGGATTTAGATTATCGTGATCAAATATTAAATTTATTAAATTCGTGAAAAATACTTTGAAAAATTTATCAAAATGTTGTAAAAATTCCTGCAGAATTTATTAATCCTGCAGAAAATATTTTGCTTCAATTTCACCTGAGACTCTTCGAGGAGTTCTCAAAGCAGTTAGATTAAATAGACGTTCTGCCAGCAGAAAGTGGTTTATTTTTACAAAAAAAAAACGGAAACCTTAGGCTTTACTTCGAAAAATCAATGAAAAATAAATCCCAATCGTATTTATAATGTCGTATTGGCGGATGAAAGCAAATTTAACACATTGGATTCAATGTATTGTATGGATCGGAAACAAGTGAAGAACATTATCCCAAGAACTTAGTTTGGATACTTAAGTTTAGTGCTTATGCATGTCAGTATCCGGATAAGGTAATTTGATATTAATTTATGGCATAATGAATCAAACTGTTTATTTAAACAGTTTAAGATGCATTTACTATTATCAACCCAACATTTGGGAATTGGAAACAACTTTGTTTTATATCAAAAAACTATTTCAAGCACACGTCTCGCAATGATTGCATCTAGTGTCTCGATAATTTATCAAAAACTTTTAACACACGTCTCCCTTATTTAAACCCGCATATTTGAAAAGAACTGGAAGTTAGAGTATGACAACATGAGATTAAAATGAAAAACTAACTAAAAACTATAATGGTGAAAAAAAGATGAGTTTTAATTAAAAAATTACAAGAAAAAACTTTTTAAAATTATTATGGATCCCAAATGATGATCTGCTGAATGTTAATTTAGCGAAAAATTAAAATATATTAGAGCCTATTATATTGCAGTTTTTGACACAAATAATTAAAACACATAAAATTAACATTATAATAAGCTAATTTAGACAAATAAGTATTCTGGTTTAAATGTGCACAAGCAGCCAGTTCATAGTAGGGAGGCATTGCTAGCTATGTATGATGGCTTTTAATGCCACGCCATATATATTTTTAATTCATTTTCAACAAAGATTTAGACAATGCTCTCTCTAAGCAATCATTTGAGTTTTGAATGTGCTAATTTGGTCGTTAATACTGTTCGTATAGTGTGTATGTCTTTCTGGTATTTGTTTGAAAAATTAAACAGACAGTTAAATAATACGCATAAACATATGCTATGCCTGATTTATCATAAGGCCTGAAAGGCCCAGGCAATGGGCTCCCACTTTTCAGGGGGACTCCTAAATGTTACAAACAGTTCCTTTTTGTATTTTTCCTTAAGAATTGTCTATTAGAGTTATGAATTAACTGAAATTGAAATAAATATATGCTCAAATTTACTAATATATCGTGTTTTACTTGTGTTATAGATAATTTAAAAACACTTTCTAATTGAACAACATGTAAATTTAGTTAAAAGCTGAAACCAGGGAGCCTCTGACAGTTCTGAGCCTAGGCCCCAGTATTTCTCGATCAAGCCCAGAACATATGTAATTAAAAGACATGCAGCTCTTTCAATGAATCAAACAAAGCATCATCATCAGTGTCCAGGCGTTTTTATATGTCATGTGTATTATGGCATTACTAACAATGCTTGTTTATAGTATAGAAGCAGCTTTTATGCCTTATAGCTCTTTCCGATCTTATATATTACTGTAAAAAGACAGCCTTTTTTTAAATGCTTCATATCATGACAAATTAATCTATTCAAAAGGGATTTGAGATTAAAATTTAAATAATGATGCTTAAAATTAAAATTACAAAATTTGCAATGAGCATTATTTTAATTACTTATCAGACTATTATATAGAAGTTAAAAGTAATCAATAAACAAAAAATTTAATTATATTTTTAGAGTAATGTTACAAAATTGGTTTTGAATATTATTCCAGTTCAAATAATAGTGAAGAAGCAACATAAATCATAAAACCGATTCGGGGAAAAGTAAAAGATTTTACTTATATATTGTAACTGCACTTTTTAGTATACTATGACAATAAAATTATCTCCCTAATAATCTGACTAAACTCGATAATGATTCATTATATTTGTAGAAAGTTAAATAAGCTTTATTTTAAAGATAATTCCATAACTCTAGATTAAGATAAGATTATTACGAAACGTATTGCATAGAACAAACTTTCCTTTAAAAAAATATATGAATCATTAGATATAAAATGCTCTGGACAACAATTCAAGTACTTTCGAATCAAAGTAACGAAATACATTTCCAACTTACCAAGACACTCGTTAAAAATTGAAACAAATACAATACACTTTTGAAACTTATTCATAACTACATTTTAACATAAATATATTTACGCTTCAATTTCAAAGATATCTTCAAGAGTATTCGAAAACCATTGAAATATAGCAGCAATAAAGTTCGATCGTAGTAAAGTAAGGCAGCAATAAATATAGAGTTTAGATTTTATATCTAGCTTTGTCCAAGCTTTAATGATCCTTAGTTGCTTACGGGAAAAGCAGGTTGTTATTCACGGGAACAAACTTCTCTTAGAGTCGTTAAAGGAGAAAATACTGTGACAGAGAAGGAGCAGATCAATAAAGTTATTAAATTGGAAGAGTGAACATTTACAGCTAGACAAATGAATAGTTGCTAAAGCTTTAACCACTCCTTTACTTCAAAATAGCAATCTAATCTAGAGAATTAAAATATAGTAGATATTAAAACGAGATTTGCTCAGTTTTAATAAAAATGGTGGAAGATCGATTTTCTCTTGGGAGATCCAATAAAATAAAGACTTTAACGGAGAACACACAGAAAAAAATTCTAATTTTTGACAATTTAGCAATTTTTCAGTTGTATTTCGCTATTTTTCACTATCATTTTGTCCTGAAAGCACGTACTAATTCGAATTCTGAAATGTTTGAAGAAATCCTATCTTCAAACGTGCGTTATCAGGAGGTTCGTCATTTTTTAAGTTGAATTTAAAATCATTTGCACATCATCATCAGTTGATGCAGAAGTTAGAACACTTGTTTGTCAAGTAGATTTTCCAGGTTCAAACTTTTGCAATGACTAATTATTCTTATAACTTTTATTTTATATTGGACATCCTAATTAATCGTGTTAATCTACATGTTTGCATTAAGTCTACTGCATTTGACATTATTCAAAGTTTTAAACAAGTGAAGATAGTTTAAAGAATTTGACAAAATTTTCGCTTAGAGCATTTCTTTATGAAATGGTTTCGTCAGTCAACAGAAAATTTCTTGAAATTTGAGTATCCATTTTTAATAGTGAAGATCGAAGTACGTAAAAAAATGACATTTTTAAGAACACAATTTTTTGTTGAAGAACATGATATGCTGAGATGTTTGGGTGAAATTTGTTTTGTTTTTTTATCAGTTCATTCAGTAGGAAATTTTTAATTCAAAAATGAACAGCTTCTTGGTTTGCTATATTTCCAAAAATGTTGCATCTAATTGATAATTGATAAAACGTCCTTCAAAACTTTCTTCTATTTAATGATACAACCATATTTTCTATAATATATTCTTAAATAAATTGTATAACTCACCCAAGCTTTACTCATATATAAGTACTTACTAAATTAAATAAGTAGCAAAATCATACTAAAGTTAGGCAGCAAATCCTGTATAAATGTTCGAGAAGCTTTTTACTTTTTAAATGTTTCTAAAACATTTGAAACGCTTAAAATGTTTCTCATGAATTTGAAATGTTTCTGATATTTTGAAATATTTCTGTAATACATACTTGGAACATTTATTCATAACATCAAAATATTTCAAGGATACCATTTGAAAACTATTCCACTGTCAACTGAAATAAAAGTTTTACAATATTACCTTGCAGAAATATTTCTCACGTAATAAACTTATCTATAACGTAATTATTTCCTTTTGTGTAATAGGAATACTAAAGAAACATAATGTAGTAATTAAATAAAAATTTCGAAAATTTATTAAAAACCTACAATGTAGATGGAGAAAAATGTATGATCAAAACTACAAGAATGTAGAAGCGTTTACTGTGTTTTTAATTCTATGGGAACGCCAAAAAGCGTAGTAATTTTTACTAAAGCGCTTTGGTAATTATTTTAATAAAATTAACAACACAATTTTGCTTTATAATATGCGTTAAACTTTGGTAAATGTGGTAAAATTTGCAAATTTTGACATGACTGTTTAGAACATGTCGTAAACACCATTTATTCGATTAAATTTACTTTTCAATTTTGTATTTTTAATAAATATGTGATAACAAGAGCTATAATTTTCAAAGCCAGTGCTTCCGATAAACCGTTACAGTATGTACAGAAATCGTTACCATGTGAGTGGTTTAAATACTGGTATATTTTGGTTTTATTACCAAAAATATCTTTATCCTACAATATGGTAATTTTATCAAAATTCTTTTTTTCCGTCTACAAACAAAATTTCAACTTAATAATGCCGAGATAATTTCAAATTACAAGATTAAATATTAAATTACAATTGAAGATATTAAAGATTCGAACCATACCAATGAAATTTTTTTAATACTCTTTTAGTAATTTTGTTTATTTTTCTATAAGTAAAAAAATATGCCTCAAAGATTATGTAGGGAAACTGTATAAGAACTCAATAGATACCTTGCACTTTGATAAATTCAGGACCATTTATAAGTAGAAATGAACTTTTTATGACGTTTTGGTATTGACTCCATAGATTAGTACACATATTCTTGATTCTATATGTTCTCTATATGCATTCTTGATGATTCTATTTATATTCATAGTCTACACACATATTCATCGTGGAACCAGACTTTCACAGCATTATTTATCACACTTTTTTTCTGTACGGTCTCTCCAACCTAAACTATTCAAGATCCTAATGGACTTTAGTCTAGCTATTTTCTATATAAATCAAGGCACATTATCCTAACTATTTTACAGTATTACTTTCTTGACAAATTTTGAGTTATGAAAAACTGCCGAATAGTATTTAAATCACCAGTCCCTCATGCATGTGTATGAAGTAATCGTACTCCGTAATATTTATATATGCTGACGCCCAAAGGAAAAATATATTACCTTGAATAACTTTTGTTGTAATGATTGAATTTTCACGAGGAAAATGTTAATCTTTATGTTTAACGAGGGTGACCTTCGTGCTAAATAATTAAAGAAGACAATATTTTAAATTACAAAATTAGGTACAAGAATGTCATTTCTCTTAATAAACACTCCTTTTATCGATGGATTTGGATTTTTAAAACATTCAAATATGCGTTGCCAATATGGAAAATGTGACTCTAATGGTTTAGTCAGAGTTAGAACTTGGAGTCATTTAATGTTACTTTCGCTTTTTGCATGATTCGCTATATCTCAGGAAGTTTTAAGCAAATCGAAAAATATTTTCACTCAATTTTGAAATCCGTTTGCCCAAAGATAAATACCATGTAAAATTTTCAATAGTTATTTATTTTTTCATTATTTTGCTTATTATTGGTCAAAAAAATGTTTGAAATGTATGGTATTGAAATTTTTACACAATTTTAAGCTTTGTAATTTTAAATGACAAAATATAAAATTTGGACGAAATCAGCAATATAGTTCCTCATTAATACAATATCCGCAAATCGTGGTATTTTTTAGCTTTCACAACTTGCTCAAAGGGATTTTTTTCCCTTCCCCCCCCCTTTTTTTCGCAGACTGCACTTGATTGCATTCATCATACCTGACAGTAGGAACTTTCATATTAGTGAAAAAAAAGCCTATATTCTATGGCAAACATTTGTTTTAGGCGATGTTTTAGAGTTAGCCTTCATAATAAGATCTAAAAAAAAACAATTTGTCCCAATTACTTTGCTTTTGGTAGCATCTATTAAAAATTTACCATCTCTGAAAATAAAAGTTTTAAAACTATAACTTCATTAAACACAATAAACTATGAATTATCAGGAATTATAATATTTATTAAACTTAAAAAATTTTAGAGTATGTTGTGCAGTATTTATTGAATCAATAAACTGGGGTTTTTTATCGTTTATCTTACTTATTGTGTTTATGTTCAAGAGCGCTTTGTAAACATTTTATTGCAAACAAATTTATGTTCTTTGAAAACTTTGGAAGATAAAATATTTTATGGCAGATTTTGTAGAACGTTCACTTAAAAATGAGGAAAACTGTAAAAATAGTATTTGTTTCATAACACTAAAGTTATAACAATTCTTATCGCATCTCCTAAAATTGTCTTTAATTCGTTTTCTTTTCCTTGAAAACAATGGTCTTCTCTCACAATTTAAATTTTGTCGGCTTTGATTTAATTTTTGTTGTCAGGCAATCTAATTATTTTCTCGATAAATTATTTGTTGGATTTATATTTAGTTACTCATGTATTTGAATTCATGAATATGATACAAAACCTTGTAAAGTAGCACTTATTTTAGTTGGAAACACATTCAAAAGGATTTTAGAACATGCACATAAAATAAGACATAAAAAGTCTTTTAGTCTAATTAGATTACTAAAAATTTTAAAAAAACGTATCAAAGTGGTAAATATAAAGTCACATTTTATTTAAATTGCTTTTCTTAAAATAAAACAAAACAATAAGGAAAAGAAAATCCATTTTTAAAAGAAAACTTGTTTTACAAAGAATTGAAAATATTTTCTAGCATCAAAGATATTTATAAGTATTTTCTTTATGCCTTTAATTTAAGCACCTCAGTCTGTAAAGTTCAGACCATTTCTAAAAGAAATGGAAACAAATTAAATGAAAAGTTATACCCCGGGGGGCTGTGTAAATATATTCTTATCACTTTAAAATGAATGAAGCATGTAATTGTTATCTCTTAATGAAAATACAGGAGTGGTGAATTTGGTTCTTATGTCAATATACATTTTTGTCTCTTACCAATTTCTAATTACCCTCTCATTCCTTAAATAATTGGGCTCGAAATTTGAATTAAAATAGTAAAGATTTGATATTCCCAGAAAGAAATTAACTATCAAAATAAAATTCTGTATAAACGTTGATGTGAAAAAACTAAAATTTATGTAAGACATATTTTTGTGCATTTTTCTTTCTTTCAATAATCCTAAGTTGGCAAGAGACATCATCTTGAAGTTACATAAAAATTACCTACTTTTATTAAACTTGTCAGCTTTAAATGCTCTTAAAAGCTTAAAAGTAAGCTCTTCATCTGTAAAACTAGATATTTGAAGGAGTAAAAAAGAAATATGAGGTGTTCCGACTCAATTTTTGAACTTGGTACATCAAAGTTGGGAAAATGTTTTTGAGACACCCAGCACATTCTTTAAGTTTTATTGAGAAGGGTGCTTTTAATATTTGTTTTGCTTATGGTGAATATTTAAGAGCAGTAATATTACTAAGCCGTACTATAATTCACCACTTACATCCCGTTTTATTTCTAGGCTTCGTTAATAAATAATATTTGCCAGAGTTGCAGTTGTAGTTTATTTACGCCGCGCTAGAGCTGCACAATATGCTATTGGCGACTGTCTGATAAACATCCCTGAGGATTATCCGAATTCATGCCATTGCAAATTTCGAGTATAGGCTAATATTTACGCTTCTGGTTAAAAATTAGATCTTTATATATTATGCATAAATATATTTTGAAAAGCAAGGGACAAGAAAGCGGTAAGTTACGAAAATGGAAAAACTTCGAAATACGTGTTTACGAATAAAGACAAAGCTCAAAATGAGCTATATAGCATTTGATTCCATTTTTCATACCTTTTTATTAGTATTTTCTTCTTTTTTTTAAAGAATAAGCAATGACTCCAAATAAATTTATAATGTGATAGCATCCATTTACATAAATCATTCGTCATATTTTATTAAATTAGTCTCTTTTTGAAAAGACTTTAAAGGCCAACAGTTCTTTTTACAAGGTTGCCCAGGGCTCTATAAATTTATAATAGTGGTAGTAAATTTACATTGTTGGACAAAACTCATTTTATCGTTTAGAGTTCTGAATGCTCAGACATCGTCTGAAAAGTTACATCTGAAATATGTCTAGAGTCAAGAACCCCGATGTCTGGGACCTGTAATAATTATGCATAGTGTTTAAATAAGAAACGAAAAATGAGCATGTAATTCTCCGTTTAGTTGTTAAATTTAGGATGAAAACTGAAAAGGCGTATTCCTTGCTTTGTCTGTTTTCACTAAAACGCATTTCGAGTTGCATTCAGATTTAAAAACTCACCCACGATATAGAAAATGAAAATAACTTTAGAAGTGGAAAAAATGGAAAAGCTAAAAAAAATTAAGAAACACCGATTTCGATGTCCGGGACTTTACTCCGTAACGATAATGCATAGTGTTTAAATGTATAAAGAAAATTTAGTATGTAATCCTCCTTTAAATTTGGATTGAAAACTGAAAATGCGCATTTTTTACTTTGCTTAATTCTGTAATCACGCATTTGGAGTTGAGTCTATTTTCGTAAAAACGCATTTTGAAGTTTGTGCATTTTCGTAAACACGCATTTCAAATTGTAACCAGATTTTAAAACTCACTGACGATATACAAAATGGGAATGACTTTGGATATGGAAAAAATGAAACAGCTAAGAAAATTACGACACCTAGAATTCGGGTTTGAAAACTAAAAAGGCGCTATTTTTGCTTTGCCTGTTTTCGCAAACGCGCAAACACGTGTTTATTTTCGTAAGCACGCGTTTCCAAGCTTGTCCATTCTCACAAACACGCATTTCAAACTTTATCCATCTTCGTAAGCACGCCTTTTGCGGTTGGTCCGTTTTCGTAAACATGCATTTCGAGTAGTGTCCAGATTTTAAAAGTGGAAAAAATGGAAAAGCTAAGAAAATTAAGATTATGTTCGTTATTCATTAATAATATTATCATAATTAATCGATAAATTTCATTGCTTAGTATCATTGAATAAGGATTTCAAAATTATCAAACAATTCATCGGATTGGGGCAATATATCCATTTGTTGACATTTTTACATCATACGAATTTTTGATCTAACTTCTAATAAGTATCTAGAATTTTCAGAAGCTAACAGCACGATTCTTCATATTTTTTGCAAGAGATGCTTTTAGAAGCTCTCGTCTAAGCAATTTTAAAATGCGGCTTATCATTATATATTGTCCTTCATTTTTTATCAATATTCAATAATCAGCCCTCGAATTACATCGATATTATATCGACCTTCAATTTATATTTACAGACAACCCCTTATCAATGAAAACATTTCAACTTATTTTTTCAATTCCGAAAAAGCACTTAATTCCTAAAAGTGTGTATCTCGGAGTAACTAAACTAAGTTTGTTTATTTTTCCTCTAGCTCCCAATTACCATTCACAAAAAAAGTTATCTAACTCGCTGGCAATTTGACAACTTTTTTTAAAAATAATCTAACTTCGATTAAGCTAAAAGCCTTCTAATGTCTACGAAAGAAGTATTTTATTTTTATTTCAAATGCCATTCAGAAAAATAAAATGGTTTTGATATAAATATGAAAAAGCACAATTGATTGTGAATGTCAAAATTATCGTTGTTGTCTCAAAAAAAGGGAAATAAAATACTACATTAGAAGTAAAAGAATTTAAAGAGAAGTACGGAATTTGGATCTTAATAATGCTCCATAATGAGTTATCCTGATTTCAGTGGAATCGTTTTGGAAAGGAAATATAAAACAAGACGCTTTTAAGTGTTAAACTAGCTTCTCAGTCCAGCTTCTGTAACTCCAACTTAAATGAGTTTGTCACTTTTGAATGGTATGCATTGTAAATCTTCTTAATGAGCAACAGAAGAAAATGACTTTAAGTGATCAAAGATTATTTCATGTTTCAAGCAGTTTTTAAGCTAATGATACTTGCTAAGAGGTTCATTTAAATCTTAAAGAAATGAAAAGAATTAAATCAGAGTGGATCACTTAATTACGATTTTGCAGAAAAGAAAAGATTATGAATATTTTTTCCTATTAAATCATTCAAGGTTATTCCTTATATATATATATATATATATATAAGGAATAACCTTGGATGATTTAATAGGAAAAAATATTCATAATCTTTTCTTTTCTGCAAAATCGTAATTAAGTGATCCACTCTGGGTTAANTTATATATATTTGATAGTTTTAAAGGTATTCTATATGTATTATAATTTTCCACCGAAAATTCTTTTTTTTTTTAGTAAATTTACTTACATCTTCTTTTTCTCATTTTTTTTTCGATTTAAAGATATAGAGAAATGATATACCGATTTAAAACTACTGTTACTGTTAAACTACCGTTTTCCGAAGCTATCAGCACGATGCGTCATATTTTTTGCAAGCGATGCTTTTAGAAGCACTCGTCTAAGCAATTTGAAAATGCGGCTTATCATTACATATTGCCTTAAGTCCTTCTAGTTTTATCAATATTCAATAATCAACCCTCGAATTACATCGATATTATATCGACCTTCAATTTATATATGCAGACAACCCCTTATCAATGAAAACATTTCAACTTAGGTAATCCACTACCAGAAAACTTTAATCTTCTTTTCCAAACTATTGTAAGATTTACCTCATTCTGGTACAGTGTAGCCAGTTCGGAAACACTAATTCAGCAAATGTTACAAACCACAGGAAATGTGAAACTAATTGCTTTTAAGCGTATAGAAACCACTATTCTTTAAACAAAAAGCTCAAATATGTCGCTTCACTTAGAATACACTGCCTAATGTCGCACTTGCTTATGTCCTGCCGTTTAAGTTTGCTGTTTTGGAAAGGGTTAAACTTCTTCTTGTATCTCAAATACCTACCTTTTTTAAATCAATGGATTGACATTTTTCAAACTATGTTGAAATGCTTGATACGTAAAATTTTCTATATCTGCTGCATTCAAAAAATGAAAAAATGCCAAACTGCTAAAAATGGCACAATAGTGTTACATTATTTGGTCCAACTCTATGAAATCACATAAAATTAAACCAAATTGGCACTGATTGTCCCAATATTAAATAATTATTCTTACGGTATGGCCTCCCATATCACCAGACTTGAATCCTTTAGATTTTTGACTGTAAGGATATCTAAAACACTTGATCAACTATGATCTATTTTCTCTAACTAGGAACTTAAAAATAGTATAACACACCGTGTTAACGGTAACATACCCCATGGTACACGACTTCCAACAATTGAACAAGTTAGTTCACGCTTCCACGATGTAGCAGTTAGTGGTGAAGATTTTATCGGACATGATCGGTAAATTATTGTTATTTGCATATGTTCTGTGTACATCTACTATACGCTATCTTGTAGTGGCTCATTAAACAAACCATTTTTTTTCTTAGATAAAATTCTTATTATTTCATAAGACCATTACGCGATTTTTAGAAACTCTTCAACACATATTCTGATAGCTCATAAATGCCAACTTTAATTATAGACACCGTTTATATAGATTTAAATATTCAATATTCATAATAAAGAAAATTTATATCCCACAGTAATAATATATATTCTTAAAAGCGCTTCGTTGCTTCCCGAAATAATGTACAGTAAAACAACATTTCTTTAGACAGAAAGCTTACAAAAATTTACTGAAACAAGTTAGCGATTATTGCAAAGACATTACTTACTGTGAATTATTTCTACAATGTCCTCACGATGCTAGTTGAGTCTTCCTTAATGAGTCCATGTGCAGTTCTATAAAAGAAAAACAAAATAAATGTTGGATACTTACGGGTAAATAAATATTAGATTGTAATGGGTAAATAAATTTGTTACGACATCAGACATGATAATTGCAGTCTTATCTATCTTGTTGCTGATAGGAGCTTAATTAATTTGTTTTATATTAAGCTACATCTTTCTTTCACTCTTATTGCGTTATCTCTTATTGCAAGCTAAATAGGAGATAAAACTTATTTCTTTAGAAAAAAAAATTCGCACATTTCGATGCGTCATTGCGCAAACAAAACTTTTTAAACATCTATTTAATCACATTAAGAGTACTTATTGGTGACATTTTCTTTATGGTTTTCAATATAAGTAGATAAGCGAAAATTATTGAGCAAATTGCATAGTCTCAAAAGTGATGAGCAGAAAGAAATGTGTGGGAGAGATGTTCATTCACTGATGTCGGAATTAAAACCAAGTACCTCCGGGTTCGTACAATCGTTCCGGTTCGATCCAAAGACCTCCAGAAGGCCTAACAACTATAGAAAAGATTGTAAACCTCAGTCCAGGGTGAGTTAGGAAAGTATATATAGTTTCCACACCGCAATGACACATTATGGCATATTAGGTGTCGTTTTTATGACACAGTTTGGAAAATATGGTCACTTTCACTTTTTGCTATTAAATCTTAAAATCTTCGAAAATGGAAAAAATAAGTTTATCCGAAGATAATTCATGTAAAAAATATTTTTTTTAATATTTTATTTATTATTTTATTAAATGAATAGTAATTTTATTTAATTAAAAAAATTTAAACTGTAGGGAAAACAAATTTTCTGCAATTTTCAGTTATAACATCAAAAACTTGAACGAATTTAGTCGAATTGAGATACAAAATTTCGAAAAAGCCGCGTTTTTAATTTTTAATTTTCTCAGAAATTACTCCTCGATTTTGTTCGAAGTAGGAATTTTGTCATTTAAAACAATGTAGTTTACAAGTCATTTAAAATTACAAAATGAAGTAAATTTAAAAATACAAAATTTCTGCTAGTCTTCTTAAATCAAATAATAAATAATTAGGATTTATTTTCATACCTATGCTTATTTAAAGAGCAAATGACTAAAAAATTAGTTTATGATTTGTCATTGCGGTGGTTTCTATATAAGGCTTCTTAACTCACCCGGGAACAAAGCGTAGAGTGCCTGAGGCCAAGACTGATGTGTACAACCATTTAATGATGGCTAAAGCATCCTACTACGGACCCGGTGGTCCTAGGTTCGAATCCTGTAGGCAGCCGAAGAACATCTCTAGCACACATTCCTCCCTTCATGCTTTTTTTTTGTTTGTTTGTTTGTTTGTTTTCTAGACTATGCATTTTTAGGTTAAATCAGTTCCTTTCCAGTCTATGCCCTCTCCCACGATTGTGAAAACGACACAAAATGTCAACGACACTATTTGAAAAGTTACCCCACCGCTGTTTGATTTGAGCTCATAAATGTGTGCAAAAATCAAGAATTATTTATTCATTTTGGATCTCTATTAAACTTTCCGCCGAAATTGTGATTTTTTAAAGAAGTTTAATAATTTTTTTCAAATATTTGA
Source organism: Parasteatoda tepidariorum (assembly GCF_043381705.1). Lineage (NCBI taxonomy): Eukaryota > Metazoa > Arthropoda > Arachnida > Araneae > Theridiidae > Parasteatoda > Parasteatoda tepidariorum. The sequence goes on from NC_092214.1 coordinate 63,944,437, forward strand.
AATATTCATCTGTTTCAAATACCAGTAAATTAATTTTACCAGCATAGTTTACCTAGTTTAAAACTAAAATTTTGTTTAGAGTTTAAGGCATGCAAACTGTGGACCTTTTTAAGTTCCTTTGCTTCAGAAGTATGAAAAGCCAAATGATATCAAAAATATGACAGAAACTTAGTTTTAGTTTCCAATTTTTAATGATTTCATACATATCTAGTAGTCAAGACCAGGCTACTTTTTACTTTATTTATTTATTTCCTTATTTATTTATTTATTTATTTATTTTATTTATTTATTTAATTCTTTAATTATTTATTTATTTAATTATTTATTTATTTATTTTATTTGCTATTTTCTTAGAGTAGACAGTTTAGATAAACCCTGAATAACAATTTCATCATCAGCAGCAGCATTGGCACGACAGCCCTTTGTGAGCCTGGGCCTTTCTCAGAAGCTTTTCCCATTCTGCCCTTCTCCCAGCAATTGTTTTCCAGTTCTTTACTTTTAGGATGGCAAAATCGTCATCTACACAGTCCTTCCATCTCTTTTTGGGCCTTTTATTGGAGGGGGTAGAATAATAAAAATTGAGAAAATAAATTGAATAACAATTTATTTTCTCAATTTTTACAACAATGCATGGATAATATAGTCGAAAAGAAATTTAATTCATATCAGTCACATATACATACTGAATTCCTGATGTTATAGAACCAGGCTCATTTTCAATCGGATAACTCGCATACGATCTCGCTACTCAGTTGTTTTAAAGGGCAATAAATGAGTATTTTATAAAGTTGCTTATGCAATTATAAGATATGTATTCCTTATGAAACAAAACGAAAAAAGTATTAGGAAGAATGATTATTGCTATACTTATAAATACGAAACGAAAGATTAACAAAAGAAATTAAAAAGAAAGCAAATATTTAAGAAAATGAAAACGACTATTACACTTTTCTTTCTCGTCAGATTGTTTTATAAAAAGAAAAGTTATCGAAATTTTGTGTAACGAATTTTTTTTACCTCTTACTATCTAAATCTTAAGATAAAATATCTCAAAACAAAAATAAAATTGAAATACGTGGATCGTTTTAAAAAGAAGCATTTCAGGATATTCCAATAAGCAATATAATTGTAACTTGAACAGTCCTCGTAAACTAGTTAACTTTGTCATATTTTGTTCTATTTCTTCTTATATTTATTTTTTTTAATGCAATCCTTTAGTAGAAACATAATATAGCTTCAATATTCTTTAGCTCTGGCATATTAAAATATGCCGAAAGTATTTATTTGCTTAAACAAATTTATTTTTTACATAAGACTTCGATTCCTTAACGGTAGAGTTTAGTGGCAAAGGTTCTGAATAATACTTTTGAAAAAATTGAGATATCGTGAAGAAGTTAGTTAGTTTAGTCTTATTTAACTATGCAAAAAAGTTAACATTGCCAAAACTTTAAATTTGGCGGATAATGTGGTCCGTTTTTAGTCTTTTAAGGATAAAGGTTTTACATGCATTTGACGCAGAGTCTACGTGCAACCTTTGAAAACCTGTCTTTTGGTAACTAATTAAAACGCCATGACGCAAAAAGTTTAAATAACTCTTAGAATACTGTATGTTAATGCATTTCAGGTAAATCAAACCAAAGAGCATGGTATTTAACCTTTTACTTACGGCAGGTATAACATGTGAACCCCATGTGGTGGTATAAAATGGAACATCGTAAGCAAAGGGTTAAACCATTCATTTGGTAATTTTTCAGTTCAAATGGTAACGGATTACTAAAAATTATAATTTCAAAAATTCTGATATTAAAAATTACAGTTTCTTATTACCATAAATTACCAAAACTGAAAAGTAAATATAACAGAATAAATGGTTTTATGCCGTGCTCTAAGGTATCATGATAAAATTATCAAATTTTACTGTACTTACCAAATTTAATCACATATTAAAAAACCACATTTAATTCTTTTTTTACCAAAATTGTTCTCAAAGTCCTTCGTAAGAATTACCAAGCTTTATAGTGTCCATAGAGTCAGAAATAAGGTAAATTTCATCATATTCTGGTGATTTCGGACATACTTTTTTCTCAATGTATAGTTATGCAGCGTGTATATAAAGTCCCTTTATAATTTCAAGCTCTTATAGCGAAAACGTTAACAGAAAAATTTTTGGACATTAAAATGCTGAGAGTAAACACCTATTTTTTTTTTCATTAATTAATAAGCTTCTAAGCACTTAGCAATGGTTTAATGAAGAAAATAAAATTGCGTATCAGTGTCTGGCTACGTTCGTAGTGCAGTACTCGTATAGCCCTATTAATAGTGAAAACTACGTGAAAGACATTGAGCATTTATTGTATGGAGTTTTGTAAATATATTGTTCTGAAGAATAAGAACCACCATTGATAAACTGTTCTGTTAGAGACATAGCAGGAAGTTGATTGCTCCCTTTATGTGCTACTTGCAGTCAACTGTATACATAATTTAATAATTTATTATAAACTTATATATCCGAATCCATAAATTGATCTGTACATTTGTTTTTCAATAAGAGCTTTACATTATAAAGATACATTGTGAACGCTTGTTATGCTCTAATTTTCATTTTCAAACAAAATGTGAAAGCAAAAATTCCAAAAATATTGAACTGATTTTGATACTTTTAAGTTGTGTATGCTAATTTTAGAAGAAAAATACGAAGAACCTTCCTTATTTTTAAAATAAGCCATATGTCATCCATAAAAACTTAAAAAAAAATTTTTTATTTAATTATAATTTAAAAAATCATTTTTTATTAAAATATTTTTAGAGCTTTTTGTGATGCTTAAAAGAAAAAAAGCACTCATTTTGGTAGAAAATATTTTTTTAAAAATTTAAAAAATGAGAAAGGAATATTTCTGTAGAACTGCTCAAAAACGTTAAAGAATGGTGATAAAACATGAAAACACTAAATAACTTTAATTATTTTCAGCGCAAAATGCATTAATTAAAATTAGTTTTTTTTTAAATTAAAAAGTAAAATTATTTTCGATAAAAATACTTCAGTTGAATTACAATTCAAACTTTAATAAGAAGTATTTGCTCTACCGTTCCATCCTGCTTGTATATAAATCAGCGCGCAATTATCGAAGCTAAATCCTTAATTTATGTTCATGGGTAATTAAATTAATTTAATTTATGTATTTAGATTGCCTTACAACTTAAATGCTAAACAAAAGTCTTTAGGAGCAATAGGTGGTCTTAAAACTCCTATTCCAATGAAGCGGTCAATTGAATGTAACATGCTTTTGCGAGGATAATGAAATAGTATAATTTGAAACAGCTTGCTGAATGTTCAGCTTGGTACAATCGAAAACAGCCCTGTTCAACCGCTCGAAAGAATTAATAGGGCTCCTTTCCTTTGGGCTTTCACATGCCTTTGACATCAGAAATTCTTCCCCAAAAAGCTTTCTTCGAGAAAAGGCCCCTCGAGGCATTGTGCTTGCTACATTTCCAGAATTCTTGGCATGACAGGGTGCGAGGGGAAAGAGAAGAGATCTTTGGATGAATGGAATTGAATCATTGGTGTCTGCAATGTCGTAGACTTGGCAGCGCCATCCCGTTGGGTTCTACCTTCAACTGGATGATTAGCGACTAATTTCTTTTCTCCCCAACGAAGTTAAGTCGGTCGCCTGGAAAATAACCTTCTTCCATGATTTTTATTGCCTTCTCTTCAATGCAACACTTAAAGATAGTTTCTCCCAAAGTCTCTGATTTGAAACTGAGCGATCCGTCATTTAACGCTTTGTTAGATTCTATTTTATTCTTCTTTCGGTAACAGGTTAGACTGAGAAATTGCTACTGGCTAATGTAATTACACCCTGTTTCTCTGTTTGAATAGTAATTCATTTGTTTCGTAAGAGAAATCATTTTGAAAGTGTAACTAAGAGAGCGAATTACGCATGATTTTCTATTAACCTTAAAATCTCTCCCTCAGTCGTTGAGTTAATGGGATGAAATAGTAGAACCACCATTTTTCTGAAAAAACATCAATATCTCTTTGCATTACTCTTTAAGCAATTTCCTCATACTAATTAGGTAATTTGCGAAGAAAATTGCCTTATACACAATTAAGAGGTAAAATGAATATAGATATTCTATTTCCTTCATCTCAATCTCTAAATTCTTGACGTTTGTTTATTAAAATTTTTAAATGATATTGACAGTTTCATTTTTCTCTCAGTCATCAACTATAACTAAACTGATTAGTTGGTAAAAGTGTTTCGAAAACTCTTTTAGACTCGATGCTCTCTGGTTGTCATTATTATTAAATTAAATATAAATAATTTTATTTTACTTATAATGATTTTTATTAGAAATATTGCTTGAAATTTAAATTACAATTATTATTTAAGATTTCAAAGATGAAATAATGATGAGTAAAAAAATTAAACATTCCCACAATAGCCCGTTGTAGTCCAGGGGGATCATAAAGGTTAAGGCTTCACAGTTTCGTGGATTGTGTCAATGTGGTCAGTATAGCGCACAAGCCACCTTAACTTCCCAGACAAGACATCTGGAAACTAGGTAGGCTGCAAACCGATACTGAGATCCGAACCCTAGTTCTTTCTACGACAGTTCTATGGCTCATCAAGTGAGCCATCACGGCTCAATAACTGGTATAATTCCATTAATAATTATAAATTAAAACTGTAATGGCCGTTGTCTAAAACAAATAATTAAAAGTTTTGAAATATTCTACTCATCTATTCAATTCCATTGTTCTAAATGCTCCATTTTATTAATATGAGCATTTTTTTCTGCCCTTATTAAGATTCTTAAGATTTCATATTAGAGGGATTGAATTATTATTATCGAAATCAAGTAGGTAATGTCTAATGATTAAAAAATACCGTAAGCCTAATGCGAATCTCCATTTACAAATCAAACATAAATTTATTTGAATTTGAAATGTTTGGAAAAAGTATTTCTATTAAAATTTTAATTTTAAAAAGAAAAAAGAATGGTGTCACCGAGAATTGAAACCCGATTGTCAGGATAACAATAAAGGACGATACCAACACCTAGCTAGTGCGCCGTGGTCTAATGAGAAAATTAACTAAGAGATAAACTGTGAAAAAACTTTGACCGTTTTTTCCCTCTGAATTAACTGATCAATGCGCCCTACTATATAAAGGGAAAACACCCTTAAAGTTCAACCAAGTCTCATCACGAATTGAGTTTCACAATAACAAATAATAACTTCATTTCTGAAATTTGCATAGCTGAAATATATAGACATACTGATTGAAACTTTGATAAAAATTATTGAAGATTGATGCTTGGTCAGTGGGATCAAGAAATAACTACATCCCAAATAGGTTAGGTTTATTTTTATCTCAACAACAACCTTTATCACAAGACCCAACAAGGCTATAAATTATTAGCAAATAAACCATGCAAACTTAAAACATTATTAAATCTCACTGTACTAGTTTACGTGATATGATGTTCACATTAAGCCTGCGTAAACAACCCTTATGTGTCGAGATTGACTCTGCCTATACAAAACAAGGCTATAAAAACCTTCTGAAAGTGAGGATGAATCATCAATTGCAAACCAAGAGTAGAAAGCATTCTCAAATCGAGAATAAATTCACCTCCTCAAGATTTATTTAATATTTTATGTTCATCACAGAAACAGTTTATTTACATACAGACTTTTATAAACTTTCTTTACCATTTCAAAAATAAAGAACGGCCTTATCATGAAGTTTACAACAAAAAAAAAACTTTGCCTTTGAGAGTCTGAAAATGAAGAGCCTAGAATGAAAAAAGGAAAAATGCAAGGCTTAGAGGAAAAGCTAAAAAATTAGATTTTTAATAATTTATTTATTTATTTATTTGCGTACTTTAATTTAGTCTTTAATGAAACAAGCTTGACATACTAATATTTCTACCAAGTTTAAAAAATGATTAATTAGTCAACTTTTCTATGTCAACATAATGAAAATGAAAATGTTTGCCGTGAGGTTGTCTACTATCTAGGATAACTTCCTCATTTTTTTAAATGCTTTGTTTATATGAACAAAACATTGCCAATTAAGCCAACTGTCAATTTATGCATTGCCAAGTATCCTTAATTGAGTATATTTTTAAAAAAAGGTCACTTTCGGATTTTACTTTTCTGGAAAACTGTAAAATACATTTACTTCCTGTATTCTATACATTCTTTTAATTAGTTTTAAGCTTCATTCAAACTGTTTTATTGCTACTTATAATGCAAGGGACTTTCAATAGAATACTTAACTGAACCCCTGTGCCAAATGACAACAGACGTTTTCATTTTTTCCTGACAGCTAAAAGTATAGTTAATAACCATTTTATAACCAAATAGAATTTATCATCAATCAAAATTTCTAAATACTGAGTGAAACTCAATCAAAATTTCTTATCACTTCAAGTGATTACACTTTTAGAAAAGTGAAATCACTTGAAAAGTGTAATTTTTAAACTCTCTTATTTGATAATTTAAGTTACTTAATGAACCTACAGAGAAAGTCAAGAGAAAACTGGAAAAATATTAACTAATGTAAGCATCCTTCAATTTTAACTATTATGGAAATTTAGAGGAATAATTTTATCTCATTAAGTAGTAAAGCAATAACTCATATAATGTATCATATTGAATTAGCAAGTCTAATGACGAAATTCGCGCCATTGGAATCAATGACAAATGCATTATACGACGAGAATTCTCTGAATAAACTATCAGGTATAGGAAGTGTCCATATTTTCCGTAAGTCTATCATAAATTTACCAAACACACATCTCAAATGCATTCTGTAGCAATAAATGCGTTTAGTCATAAATTCAGGTTGCGAGACTTGTTAGTAGGAAGAATTTAATTTTAAACATGGGTACTCCAATTACAATATTAAAACAGTATTAGTAAAATTACTGATTATAACTTGATATGTACTCACGTCAAATAATTCTAATTACTTGATTGTTCTAGCTTCTATCGATTCTGACAAAGGTAATGTAAAAAAATTAATGACTTGCAGAGAGTGTATTATTAAAGGAAAATATTCTGTAAAAAGCGGAAGGATTTAAGGATTTTTTTTTTTAATTTCTTTTGCCAATGAAAATATTTTGTAAAAAACTGAGGATCTTAAGGGTGTTTTTTTAAGTTCCTTCTGAAGAAGGAAAATATTCTATGAAAAGCGAAAGGTTTTAAGGGTGCTTCTTAAAATTCTTTTATCAAGGAAACTTTTTTTGTAAAAATCCGAGGATTTTAAGAGTATTTTTTTAATTTCTTTTGCCAATGAAAATATTTTGTAAAAAAAAATGAGGGTCTAAGGATGTTTTTTAAAATTCCTTCTGCAAAAGGAAAATCATCTGTGAAAAGCGAAAGGTTTTAAGGGTGCATCTTAAAATTATTTTATCAAGGAAGCTTTTTTTGTAAAAATCCGAGGATTTTAAGAGTATTTTTATAATTTCTTTTGCCAATGAAAATATTTTGTAAAGAAAATGAGGGTCTTAAGGATGTTTTTTCAAATTCCTTCTGCAAAAGGAAAATATTCTGTGAAAAGCGAAAAGTTTTAAGGGTGCTTCCTAAAATTCTTTTACCAAGGAAACTTTTTTCGTAAAAATTCGAGGATTTTAAGAGTATTTTTTGAAGTTCTCTTGCTAAATGAATTATTTTGTAAAAAGCGGAGGATTTTAAGGGTATTTTGTGAAGTTCGTGATTATAAAAAAGCCACAATTCAAATGCCTGCAACTTGAAGCATTTGCAAAAAATTGAAATTTTTTGCAAACCATCTAGCTGAAAATAGTTGTCTAAACTTAACAAAAAGCTTAAATACTTGAGAGAACTAATTAACTTTCTAAGAAATCTTTAACTATTAAAGATTTTTTTTCCATCTGAATGAAAATCAGATTTTTTTTAAATTAGCATTAAAATGTTAGTCATTGTAAAGTTTCAACAGAAGTTTGCAGTGAATAATTCTCAATATTCTCCTACCTTTATGAGACTAAACAATGTAGCTTTAGAGTAACTTTAAAGTATTAAAAAATAAAATTTTAGACACAATCCATTTTCAGAAAGCATTATCTTTTCTTATTGCTGACATTTGGCACTATTTTCATAATAAGCGTTGAAGACACTGGCTAAATGTAAGTACAACTTAAACTAACAGTCATGAGCAGCTATTACAATCTCGCAAGAATCATAAAAATTGCATATTATGTGCTTAAAGGAAAGACTTTGACCGATGATTGGGCCTTCCTTCAAGTAGTGTCCATGAAAAATTATAGCTTTTAGCACTTTTTTAACAAAAAAAAAAAAAGAATATTGCATAAGGCAATTTCTGAAAGCAAGAAATCTATAAAAATACACATTTAAATTTACCTCAAAACTATTTTTAATGACACTCAAGTCACAATAATTTCTAATGTGTGCATAAAATTTGGCGAAGAAAACTTAAAAATCAATGAAAGAATTTCTTCCCGAAAATTTTTGTTGGTTTTAAATAGCCGAAACATTTGCAAATTTTAGAAACGCAATGCAAAATGTCAAAAACCAAAATTCATACAATACGAAATACAAAACTAAATATATGCAATCCAAAAAAATAATTTTTGCAATTTTACCTATTAAAATATATTCTGGAAACAAACTGATACATTAAATAGTTAAGAATAGTTTTAAAGTCAGGAAAAAAGAGTGCATAACTATAATTTTAAGATACCGCGAAATAAAGTAACTTTGTCGATGCATATATACCATGTTAATACAACGTGAAATTTTAATTTCGTTTCTTTCCGTCTGTTTCTTTTGTCTCTCAGTCAATTGCACTTGATCCTCATATGTCTTAACGCTCTAACTATATTGGGTTATGAGAACAAACTTGATTAAACACTCTGTTTCTAGTATATCCTAATGCTCTAAACTACATTGAATTATGGAAACTCTAATCAGTTGCAAGCTTGCTTAAACAGTCTCCGAAGTAAATATACATAGCATTCGCTACCCATATGACTGTTGTCTCATTATTTTAAGGTATTAAATAAAGGGAAAACACTTCTTTTTAAAAATTCACTTTTTAAAATTTACGCATAAAAATATTTCTCCCTGTCAACCTTTTAACATAGTTCTCAAAAATAAGTTTTTAAATTTACTAATGTATAGTTTTATGTATTTTCACCTAATTATAATGTTTTCATATAAAGTATAAAAATGTAACTTGTTTTAGTAGCAGATTTAATTTTTTACAAGACGTTATTTTTAATTAAGTTTTGAACTCCATAAATACACAAAAAATCACATAAATGCTCAAAGAAATGCACAAATTTTAACTTTATTGTTTCTTTAGGTATAAAATATTTTTACTCATATGTTGAAAGAGTTTTTTATCCTTTATATATCCTTATTAGAGGAAGAAAAATTCAAGTGCATTCCTTTCTTCAAATTTTTCTCAAAAGAAATCTAAAAGCTCTTATATTCTTCCAGAAAAAAAAGTTATGAGGAAAGAATTATGCATGTGATATATTTCTGTTCCTAGAGGTGGTTTTATTTCATTTTAAGTTATATTGCGAGATGCAAAAAGCATGAAAACAATCACTCATATATTAAAGAAAATAAAAATACTAAGAAAATCTTTCCTTCAATAACAATACATTTGAGATAAAAGATAGGCTATCTATAAGAATTCCAGTACAATAAAGTATTACTGGAGGCAATGTAGCTCTTAAGACTAGAATATTCTTAACAGCTGAATATATCTCAAAAGGGAGATATTCAACTATTTTGATTCACAATTTCGATCTATCTCAGAATTTAAATTTTTTTAGCGGGTTTTAACAGCAAAGCAGCAAAGAAACAAACCCAAATATGATATTAAAAACCAACAATTTAAAAAAA
>NC_092214.1:63954557-63983584 GCF_043381705.1 Parasteatoda tepidariorum
ATATATATATATATTTAAAAATCATATTTTATATTTAACATTTATATCGTGTAAAGTGCAAATTAAACAGTGCGTTCAAAATATAAAGCGTTTTTTAATTCATGAAATCTAAATTTAAAATTTTTCTAAGCAATTTTTAAAAAAATTATAAATCTTTTGACTAAATTTAGCTTTCTAATTCAAAAATGACAAATAATTGGGTACGTTTGAACATATGCTGGATGACCTTTGAACAAATTAATAAATATTTACTAAATGTGAAAATTACATTGCATGATTATAGAAAAAAGTGTATTGTTAAATTAACATTTAACCAAAAAAAGAAAACATGTTGATATACATGCTAACGAAATCATTATTTTTTTGTTCTTTAGTTTTCATTACCTTCGATTTGATTTATTAACAAGAAGTTGCCCTTTTGCATTTATGACCTCATGTGAGATAGAAAATAATGTCTGTTTCATCGTGCTCCATTACCCTATACATTACTGAAACATCTAGTACTACACTGATCGGAAAAAATGGTTAAATAACAATTTGTTTAATTGTTATTTACCATATTGAAACAAAACAGTCAAATACCCATAAATAAGATGGTATTCAAACTGTTAACTGTGAGAAAAAACATTTTTTAATTGCTTTCACCTAGAACGGTTAAGCAACCAAAATTTTATCACACCAGTTGTAGTCACTTAGCTTCTTGCAGCTGGGTGCATAATACAGCCGAAAAGGTTAATCTGTCAATCTCATTACTGACAGTGCGTGGGTTCGTGTCCCACAGTTGAGACCACATTATTTCCTCCATTCCCTTTAGCGCCTGAAGAGTTTCCAGTGTCCTACACTCCTCATTTTGTGACTCTGGACTATTAAAATACGATTCTCTCATTCACACATAGAGGGCAGCACTATAATGGTGCTGAGCAGAAAAAGTCCTGTATTTCCTATCTCTAACTATAAGGGAAACAAGCAGATGACTAATTAAACCACATTCTTCGGGTCATTTAATGAAACACAACTAAACCACTACCTAAATCCAATGCCCATTGCCTAACGAAAGTCGAGCTCCAATGTCCAGTAATTTTTTTTTTGCGCTTTTGAAACCATGCTGGTTGCAAATGGTGAGAAACCCGTAAGGGTAAAAATTGTTCTTAATCGCAAACTTTACTGTTAATTAGGAAGTGAGACAGCAGTCGGTAATTTTATCGTAATTTAAAATGAAAATTCTAACAGTTTGTGCAATATTTTCTTCCAAGTCAGAATAATTAGGGAAGGCCAAATTCTTGCCTAATCCTTACAGTTAAATTATCCTTACCACAAAGCTTTAGGGAACTGATGCTTAATGATCACTTTCTAGCAGTGCTTCAGAGAACTTTTTGTGTCAGCTGTTTGCTAAATAAAATTTTCTTCCTTTTTTTGTGCTATTACCCAATTTTATATGAAATTCTGCTTATTAATTTAATATGCACCTAGTTTTATTTATTTTTTTCATATGCTTTAAATATTTAAAATCTGAGAGAGAAGACATGACCTTGGTTTTTTTTTTCATGGGAAAAATAACTTGACTTTTCTGAAGCTAAGGTTCTAAAATTATTTGCGAATATCACGCATTTTTCTCTATAATTGCCGTAATACCACATTTAAAGATATGATCACAAGTTTTCCAAACTAACATTTATAAAAAAAAGTGAAATAATCATTTTGCAAATTTTAAATACCTTTTTTTTCTTGTCTAAAAAATATTAAATAGTAATTGTAAAATTTTTGTAACTGCAAGGAAAAAAATCCAGGTGAAATTACCGTACTTGTATGCTAGTGATATTTCTGGTAAAAAAAAAAAACTTAATTCTGCTAATTTAACCAAAATATATAGCATTTAAACATTTCATTTTGATATTTTTTCCGTTCATAGGATATCAGTTTACCAGAAATTCTAATTTTCAAAATTATAGCTCTTATCACCACGCATATTTAAAAAACATAACAAAAAAATGAAAAGTAAATTTAACCGAATAAATGGTTTTTATGCCATGCTCTAAGGCATCATGATAAAATTTCCAAAATTTACCTTATTTTCTACTAAATATCATGGTAATAAAATCGTATTTTATTGTTAATTTTGCAAAAGTGAATACCGAAGCTTTTCGGTACAAATTAGTATCCTTTTTGGTGTTCCCATACGAACTAGAAACCCGGTAAATTTTACAATATTCTGAATTTCGATCATACTTTATTTCTTAGTGTGGAAATCTGATTTCTGAAAAGGAAAATGTGTAGCTCATTTTAACGAACTCATTTCTATAGCATTTTTAATATGTATATATTTTTGAAATTTTTTCCTGTGTATTAAGCGTTTAAAAATTTCACCGGTGAAAAAATGACCCTAGTTTATCTTGTGGTTATAAATAGTATTATTACACTAGGGTTAAGCTTTAAGCAAGTTTTTATGGATACAGCAGTCACTCCTACATAATTTACCGTAAATAAAAGCTACAGCAAGGAAGTGTCTAAGCTGCCAAGCCCATATACTTTTGAATTTTTTTCTTCTATTTATTAAACATTTAGAAATTCCACCTGGAAAAAAATGGCCCTAATTCATCTTATGGTTATAAATAGCCTTATTACACTAGGTTTAAGCTTTAAAAAAATTTTACGGATAAGACAGTCACTTCTGCATAATTTGCCGTAAATAAAAACTGCTAGGAAGCGTGCCAGCTGTCACAAGTATTCTACTCTAACACTTACTAACGAAAACTAAAAACCATTTTGATGCTTTTCTTCGTGTCGAAAAAATATTGCAAAATCATTTTAACATTTGTATGGATGGAAATCTAGATTCCAAACAGGAGGATATAGAGCTCATTTCAGTAGCGTTTACGTAATAATCCTAGAGCTGGGAAATATGAGTTGCCGTTCTAATTCTTAAATCATTAGGCTTGTTATTATAAGACTAGAATAATGGGCTTCTTCCGTGACCAGGCGTATTAAATCGGAACAGAAATTAGAATAATAAAGGGAAACATTTCGTTTCCTGGAATGAAATATGTGTCCCATTGTGATATGAACTCCCCATAAGCCACCGCAAAGTTACCACGAAATATAAGATCCATTAATAGCGTGTTACGAATGCATCTAAGTTTCTTTTTACTGCTCATTTGTTAGGGAGTAAGAGAAGGAACTTATATCTTATTCAAATAAATCTACGCAAATAATGAATTTAAAGCTTTTTTAATAGGATTTTACATTGTGTTTAATTAACGGCAAGATAGCCATGGGCAATTTTTTTTCACCGAGCAATGAAAGCGTCTCGTGTGTTTAAAATTTATTAGAAGATTTTTATTTTTAATTAGTTATAACACAATAACTAAAAGTTACGCAGTAATGATATGTAACTAAAGAAATTGCTAAAACGCAATAAAGGCAGCCTTATTTTCCATGCGTATGTTTTACATTATTATTTATTATTACTTAATTAATTTTAATGGTTGATAAATCAACCGCCCTTTCTATGAAACTAAAAAAATTGCTAAAACGCAATATAAGCAGCTTTGGTTTCTATGCGTATGTTTTAAATTATTTTTTAATTAATTTTAATGGTTTACATATCTACCGCCCTTTATATGAAACTTAAAAAAAAATTGCTAAAACACATTATAGGCAACCTCGGTTTCCATGAGTATGTTTTAAATTATTATTTAGCAATGTTTACATAATTTTCACAGTTGATAAAAATCCACCACCCTTTATCTGAAACTAAAAAAAATTCTAAAACTCATTGTAGACAGATTTGCTTTCAATACGTATGTTTTATATTATTATTTATTTGTATTTGATTAACTTTAGTTAATAAATCTACCGCCCTTTACATGAAACTAAAAAAATTACTAAAACGCCGTATAAGCAGCTTTGGTTTCTATGCGTATGTTTTAAATTGTTTTTTTTTAATTAATTTTAATGGTTTATAAATCTACCGCCCTTTATATGAAACTGAAAAAAAAATTGCTAAAACGCATTGGCTTACATGAGTATGATTTAAATTATCATTCAATACTATTTAAGTAATTTTAATAGTTGATAAATCCACCGTTCTTTATCTGAAACTAAAAAAATTCTAAAACGCATTGTAGACAGATTTGGTTTCAATACGCATGTTTTGCATTATTATCTATTAGTATTTAATTAATTTTAATGGTTAATAAATCTACTGCCCTTTATATGAAACTAAAAAAAATTGCTGAAATACAATATAAGCAGTCTTCGTTTCTATGCGTATGTTTTAGATTATACATTATTATTTGAATTAATTTTATTGGATGTTTACTTATTACCGCTCTGTATCTCTATATTTAGAGTGACACTCAAAAATGTAGTCTAACAAAGTATACCCTTTGAAGATCACAAATAAATATCTAAGCCAAGTAGAAACTAAAACACCATCGAAATCTGCGAATTAACTAGTAAGGAAAGCGGGAGTAAATGCATTAAAACTGGTCTATCTGAGGATATTTGGAAGTATTTCTAATAATCGCCTCTCGTCTCTTCTCTGTTTCCTCCAGTAGCCATACAGGTTTTGATGTTTAAGGTTATGCTTGCATGGTTTGTATTTTACAGAGTTTCGTTAGCAGATTTGTCTTTTCTACTTAAAATATTAATTTACAACACTTAAGAATTCTTTTTTGGCTTCTTTATTCTAAAAATGCGTATTTAAAACAGTCATTGCGAAACACCCTGCATATTATTCTAAAGTTTAGACAACCTCATATGACACTTTCCGCAACTAAGAAAACCGCATGCTTGTTTAATCGTTTTTTTTTCTTTTGATGCATTGTGAACGAGATTATTTATTAAATTTTTCACTAGTGTGTTTAACAGCTTTAATTCTAAGCTTGTTTAAAAAAGATTGTTTGATCTAAGATTGTATACAAGATTTTTTGTTAAAATCATATTCTTAAAAGTTCGTCTTGCTAAGATGAATGACTTACAATGAATGACTTTTAATATAACAAGGGCAAAAAAGATATTAAAAAAAGTAAATGGGGAAAAAACGAATAAGTTGGGAAATGGGGAAAAAACGAATTAGCAATTTATTTTTAAAAAAATATTTTTATAAATTTTAATAATTTAAAAAAAGTTTTTATAGTCATAATTTGTTGCATTGCTGTGGATAACTATAACTTCTTCCCTTTAAGAAATTTACGCTAACGTAATATTTAAAAAATCAAAGTGAAGAAAATATAGATTTAAGTAAATTAATTATGCATAATTACTTTTCTTTCGAACTTAAGAAATAAAATCCGAAAATATAAAAATCTGATAGTTCCATAAAAAAAACCTTAGTCTTTCCCATCTTAGATTTTGATAAGCAATTTTTGTTTCGTTTTTTTTTTAATGTTTTATTTTTTTATTCTTAGCAAAATTTTGATGATAGCGTATTCTTCTACGGCACATCTTTCAAAAACAATGAGAAGCTAAGATTTCACTTCATTATATTTAGAAAAAAGAGCTTGATAATTTTTAGAGCTTCTTTAAATATTTCCTCAAGAAATAAAAAAGATATGCATCAATTAAAGCAATTTAAATTATGATTTTAATTGTGTTAAATAAATAATCTCATGCACTGCAAATTTTGTGTTAATGTTTTTAAATTTTACTTTTATTTTTGCTTCTGATGTACACCGATTTGTTTGAAGATGAAAAATACTTTTAACATGAGCTACTCAAAAATCTGTAAACAAGCATAAGTATAATACTAAACTATCTTTAATATATTGATTTCAAAACAGCAATGGTACAATACTGTAAGTTAATCCCTACTGAAACATACCCCTCATCGAATTCACTATTATCTATACACTGTAAGAAAAAATTTGTTAAATTGACGGAAAAAACTGCCGGCTGGTGTACCAGTGGTGTAAAGCAGTTAATTTCATGGAAAAATACTGTTATTTTAGCAAACAAACTCCATTGTCTTGACAGACAAACTCGGTTATTTTAACAAATGTCAGCAATGTTGTGGAAAGAGCAGTGTTCGCACGATAAATTGCCTCTGGGATTCAAACCTAGTCATCTGATTGAGAGGAGAGTGCTGCGTCCTCTGAGTTCCTGCAGCTCAAATTACTGAATGCGAAGAATACTCTTTAACTGTTTTTATCTTAAAAGGTCTTACTTATTGAAATAATATTTAAATGTAAAATTTTTTAAACTATAATGGTCCACCCGTATAAAAATGTCTGGTAGCTTAAGTTACCAAATGGTTATATCTAAGGAAACATAATAATCAGGTAGAGTATCCGTTTGAAAATACAATCGAATCAAAATTTTATTCATACGATATTCAAAACCCTAAACTAATTGCTGAAAAATAAGCGCAAGTATAAAAAAAATCGTAAAATGATTTGAAAAGAAGGGAGAGTTATCGTACGATAAACACAACTGCATGGCAAAAACTAGAATTTGAACTGACTGTTTTAATCCGTTTGTGATTAGGACGAAAAACAGAGAAAAAACGTTTAGTCAACAAAACTGCTTTAAACCGTCAAATGTACAGAGAAAGTCTACTAAAAAAAACAGGCATTTCTTACAGCGTACCTTATCTAATACAATTAGAATTCAGTAATGTGAGTGAAGCCTACTTTGAGTCATATGTTACATGGAACAATATTAGCTTTTTCTATTGACTTTTTTACGGTGGTAGGAGCATGTGTAACTTATTTTTATCCTTTCGACCACTTTGTTGTCACTTCATTTTTCAAACAGAAACTATGAAGATGTGTCCGCGCCTTCGCAACGCAGTTTTTTCAGCTCACCCTATATTTTACTATGTAAACAAATAATTATATCTGCATTAACTGGCTCAGTTCCAACGATATATACGTATGAATGAATGATCAAATGTAGCAATGAAAACCAATAAATAGATAGGTTGACTTCCTAAAAATGAAACATAAAATACTTAAATTAATTATAAATTACTGATTAAAAAAGATTTAAACAAAAAAAAACATGTGTTTATTTGTTTTTCGAAGATTTTTAAAATTTTTTAACTGTTTTTTACCTCTCGATAAACTAAAACCATCTTTGATTCTATAACTATTTCAAAGAAATTCAAAATAGCTCATTCATGATAGTCATTCTAACCATTTGCAGCCTTCGTATTATTCACCGTATCAGTCATTCATACTAAGAAACTCTTTGGTAGTTTTCTACAAACAGAATTGCTTGTTTATGAAAAAATTGCTCGAGAAAAGGAATAAGAATAAATTATAATAAATACAACGTATAATTAATTAAATCATATAATAATGCGTTGAATAAACAAATAATTCTCGTACGTATCAAATATAATGGTTTGTTCATGCAGCGTAGACTGTAAATTTCTAAAATTAAAAAAGTAATTTCAGTAAAATTAGTCAATTCAGTAAATATTTAATTTTTTAAAATTAATACTCATTTTAAATAGTCATTCCCACCATTTGTAGGATTCCATTTCTTCACTGAATGTGTTATTTGAATGTGTAATTTTCTCACTGAATGTAGTAGTTGTAAATTTTTAGTCAGTTAATGTTGACAAAATGATTTGCTTATAGAAATATTTTTGATTTCATTATTCTTAAGCAAAAAATATCTATGAATCTTTATTTAATGAGTGTCATCCTTTATAGATATGATGCTTAAACTTATGTTGAATGTTACTTTCTCACGAGATCATTTCTATTCATTTAAATAATAAGGTGAACAATATTTCTTGACAGATGTGGATTTCTCTTAATGTATTCCGATGTCTATGCTTTGTTATCTTACATTAATTTCTCCGTTTCAAAGAACATTCCCCGAATCGGGGTAACTTAGGGCCAATTTTTAAAAGAATTGGATATCTCTTTTTTTTTCTTTTTTCTTTTTTGCTGAATATATCTGCACAAATATTTTGATGTGGTAGGTGAAACTTCATTTTAAATGGTAAGAAAAGTTTAATGAAAGGTTAATATGCTTTCTGTGGCACAAAATCAACGTCTTGAATGAGGGACTTTGTGCAACAACATTTATCATCTTAAAATTGACAAGAGCCTTATTTTGGTGCATAGAAATCCTTCTGGTTATCGAGATCTACAAACAAAACTTTTAAAATATATCCACAAAAAAATTTTATCTAAACTTTTTTTGCATTTTTTTTTTGTAGACAAACAAACCAAATCCGAAATAAAAAATATATATTCTATAGTAATTATGAGTAATTACATCAATGTTATCAAATCTGTTACTGTTATTAAATCTACTATTATTATGCATTATTGTTATTAATTCGATTATCATTATATGATTGCTATTAATCCTATTATTATTTTTATTATTAATTCTATTGATTTTACTAACTAGTTTTATTAATAATATTGCAATTAAATATAATTAAACTTTAAAATCAACATCGAATGAAATGGGAAGAGGGGTCTTATTTAATTGATTTCTCTAAAAGTATGCAACATTAGATGATCTGACCATACTCAATATTGTTGCATTCCTTGAGCATTACAGAAATGGTACCACTCTACTCTTATAGATTTCTGCAAGCATACCTCACATACCTTATTCTAATAAGGTTCGCTGTAATACTGAGCAACAACATAGCAAACATTGTACGTTCCTACTGACTCATCATCGGCACTGGCTCTTTCTTCTACCTTAACCTTTTTTTAACTGACGCCAAAGCAATCATTATGCACATCAGTTTCACTATCACATCAGGTTCACTATCACATCAGGTTCACCATCACATCAGTTTCACTATCACATCAGTTTCACTATCACATCAGTTTCACCATCACACCAGTTTCACTATCACATCAGTTTCACCATCACATCAGTTTCACTATCACATCAGTTTCACATGATTGAAGCCTCATCATTAATCGACATGTAAACAAAAAATTAAACAAATCACCATCCGAAGAAACATATTCTTGGTTTTCAGGATATATATGAAGAAAAAAAAAGACATAAAGGGCTCTAAAGAAAATAGTTACATTCATTACACTAAACAGAGGGGAAAAAATACTGTAAAATACCAGAATATGATAAAATTTACAGTGTTTCTGTTTTTCATGGGAACACCAAAAAGCTCGAAAAAAGTTAACCAAAACGCTTCGGTTATTATTTTGGTAAAATTGACAATTTGGTTTTTTAATATGTGATAAAATTTGATTAATGTGGTAAAATTGAATAATTTTATCGTAGTTGCTCAAAGTATTGCATAAAAACTTTTTATAAGGTCAAATTTACTCTTCAGTTTTGCATTTTTTTTCCAAATATGAGGTAATACGAACAAAAACTTTGAAAAGCAGAATTTCTGGTAAACCTTTACCATATGAACGTGAAAATTACCAAATGAATGGATTAAATACGGTATATTTTGGTTTCATTGACAGAATTATGCTTTTTACTAGAAATGTCAGTACCATACAGTACGGCATTTTTATTAGAATTTTTTCTCCAAGCAGATATTTGAATATTGACATACCTAATCAGTAATAATGATATGGATATAATTTGATTCTGTGAAAATATTTGAAAAAAAGCACAATCTAAGGAAAACTTATGTCGATCAAAACGGATACGTAATTACAGAAATGATGCCAGTTTCACAACTGAATATTTCTCCGGATATTGACAAAAACTTCTCGAACTACTAATTTCGATCTGCTGTCGTTAGATGTCAATTTACTCCAGAAAAAGTTTGCAGCACTAAGTCACACCACTTTACGGTTTTAAAACACATATTATTATTATAATTATTTATAAGCAAATGAGCTAAGATACTTTCCTGTTTGTAATTCCATTTTACATTATGCACATTTACTTTCTTTAGCAAAATTAGTTTTTCAAAATTTGATGTTCAGTAATAAGTTTTAAAACAAATTCTGTAGCATTTTATAAAACTACTTCAATAGTTTACTAAAATGTTCCATGTTTAAGTTCTTTCACTTTATAGAATAATTTTTTTTAAAAAAATGTCCAAATAACGCCAGCTGTTTGAATAAAATTCTAATATTTTAAACATAAAATAAAATAAAAACACAAAATTGCTCCATCTTATTTCACCGATACAAAAACTTTTTTTCCTAAAAGTTTTTTTTTAAAATTTGTGAAAGCAAAGGCATGTTACAGACATGTGCGCATTTTCGGAAAATGGGTAGTCATTATCATTAATTATTTTAGTTACTTTCAGAAAATTTTTAAACAATGAATGCAGCAAAGGTAATTGAATTGCTCTAAAAGTCAATGATTCTCTTTCTCTAAACTCCAACTGTCGAAGTACAAAAAATATTCAATAATAATCAATAAAATAAAAAAAATGCAAAACCTTAATCTAAAAACAACAAAAAAAATAGCATTTTTTCTGTCGGATAATTATTTGTTAATTAAAGTTATTCAGATAATTTACCGTGGATTGTTAATCGTTATAAGTGTCAAAGTAATATATTATTATATTCCTAAAATAAACCTCACATGAATGTATTAAAAAACCGTTACGCTAAAATTCTAAATCTAAAAGCTAAAAATAAGTTAATAACATTTTGTATACCAAAACGATACCTATTTATTAAACCAGTTTATTTACATTCATTAACAAAAATTAAAATTTAACAGGAACTAGCTTTCATTTGCTCTGTAAAGGAAAACTAAAGACTCATGATTTCAAAGAAATAGAATAAATTTCATGCTTTCTTGAAATAAATTTCAGAAAGAAAAAAAACATTTAAAAAATCTAACAAAGCACACTTTTGCTCATTAAAACAAATTAATTTCATCTGAAATTTTAAAAGAAAAGTATTTGAATTCTTTTTTACCTCCTCTTTAGTGATTTGTGAATTCGCTTTCATAAATGAATGGTTTTAATTACGAACTTTTTAGGTGTTTATTCAAAAGGTTGAAGGAGATTCATTTAGTAATGATAAATAAAAGTTCACTAAACGAACTTAAATTCATTTTTACTTTAGTAAACTTAAGTTATTTGTTAAAAACATATGAATATTCCTATATGGTTTTAAACAGCTCATTTTTTGATCAAAACTAGCTCTAGGTGAGCGGGCTTCACCCTCTGCTTGATATCGTTCGTCAACATTTTTGACTTCATAAATTTTATCACACAATACATAAATGATAACTTCACTAAATAACTCTGATAAAGGTTTATTTCACAACAAAATTTAAGAGATACTTATTATAGCCTGAATTACAAACTATTAAATCAGAAGACAAATTTATTAATTAATGTAGTTGTCAACAAGGATATATAGCCAAATATCGCTCTCTTTCTCTCTCTCTNCGTATATATATATATTTCAAATTAAGCACTCAATAATTAAATAATACAGTTGTCGACAGGGCAAAAAAAATGGACAAAAATAAATGAATCACCCAGAATAACTTTTGATCTAGTGATCGAATCTTCACGTTCTAGGACTCAATCTTAATGGTTCTGGAGGGTAACTTCCATTATTATAGTTAGTTAGTCAAGATGATATTTTAAGTTACGAAATCAGACACAAAAACTTTCTCTGAATAAGCATACTTCTCTTTTGACGGATTTCGATTTTTAACCCCCCCCCAAAAAAAACATATATATAGGGGGAAGTTGAATAGTTTCATCAATGTAGTCCCAATAGTTTCATCAAGAGTTAAGATCCCTGAATGTTGATTTTATATTTTGCGTTCTTCGTTAAATCTCCAGAACGTTTTAAGCGAATTGAAAAATTTTTGCATCCAATTATAAAATTCTTTTTTCCAAAAATAATTCTATGCAAAAAATTATCTTTCAGAAAATAATTATTGTTTTTTATTTAATAATAGTGGATTTTATTTAATAATAGTGAAAAAAGTTGAACTGTAAGATATAAACATTTTTTTTTTACATTCATTAAATTTATTTTTTCAAAGGAAGTACGTTTTTATGTCTGCACTAGCTAACACTTCCTCGAATCATTAAGATTGAGTTCTAGGCAGTGAAGATCTGATCATTATATCAAAGGTTATTCTAAGTTATCCTTTTTGTGCGCACGGTACATAAAATAAATATGATTCAAGATAGATGAAAAAAAAGTAAAAATTAATAAAATGTTCTCTGGTTCATCACATACATTCACGAAGCATCAATTTTATCTTCTAATGATATTTTCCTGAAAATCAAGTTTAGTTTTTTTTTTTTTCATGAAAGTTCCTGTTTTACTTTTATTTAATTAGAAAATTTTCAAAAACTTCAAGCCTTAAATTCAATAGATTTTAAAACATTAGTTTTACTCAAATAATAACACTTAGCATCCCCTAACTTAATTTTTGATCAAAGACAACGTTTAATGTTATTGCTAAGTAAATAACTTACAATTTACGTTTACCTATTTAACGTTCAGCGATAATTCGCTTATTTTAATTACCTATTAAGATGCCTTATTTTCTGCAAGATGGACAACGTCAACGACTTCGTAAATGTAGTCATATAATAATATTATGCTAATGGGGTGAAAAAGAAAACTTTGTTTAGAGCCTCTTTTGCTAATTTACAAGAAGCGTTGAAAGGTCATAAAATAAGGGAAAGAAAAATAAAATAAAACTTCATTTTCGTTGCCTTAATCTATATAGAAAGCCCCATAAATTGTTTCAAGTAAGGATTCTTTTTTAAAAATTATCTGCTGTATAAAATATATTTAATTTTAATAATTAGTTTACCTCTTGTCACAGTGTTAGTTTTTGAAAAAGTTGTTTTGTATACTTTTCAAACAGCGTAAACAATTACTGGCATTTTTTTTCAATGAACAATTTAATTTATACTGCTTATATTTAAACTCTGTTTTTTAAACGATGTTTGGCATGTGAGTCATTTCTTTATGTTGTTAAAAATATATATATTTTAAAATTTGGTCAGCAGGATTCAGTAATTCGTCTGATAGTTAAAGTTATAAGTATTTTTACCGCACTACTTTTAGTAATAACATGTATCACTTTTTAATTTTAAAGTAAAATGTAAGTAATTGCACTGAAAAGTAAATTTCACCTAATAAGTTATTTTCATGCCATACCCTAAGGTATCATGATAAAATTACCAAATTATATCACATTTAGCAGATTTTATCATATTACATACCATTATCACATATTATAAAACCATACTGTATTGATATTACCTAAATCATTACCAAAGCTTTTTGGTAAAAATTACTGAGCTTTATGTTGTTCCCATAGAACCAGAAACCCGATAAATGTTACATACATATACTCAGCATATACTCATTTTTGAACAAAATGAGTAGTCCCAAAACTGATGTGGGAGATATTCAATCACTGGTGGTCGGATTCAAACCAAGGATGGTGGTTAGTGGGATACACTAACCACCATCGTTGTCCTCCCCTGTCCAGGAAGACCTAGGAAGCTTTATACAGTGGCTGCCCCAATGACACATCATGACATACTAAACTCCATTTTCAATGGCACAAATGGTTGCAATTTGGAAAATATAGTCCCAATAGCTAAGTCAGAAGGTCAATAATTTTTATGTCTCTCTTTTCTTATTTACCTATATCTTAGAAACTTTTAGACGAATGAAATGTATGTCATGATGGTCATAGCACGGGCCACTATATAAAATTTCCTAACTCTCCATGAAATGGGAAGTGCAACTATGGTAGTAAAAGCCTCCTACAACAAACCCGAAGGTCCTTAGTTCGAATCCTGACGGCGGTCAACGAACATTTCTGTCACACATTTCTTACCCCACATCACTTAGGAGACTATACATTTAGCTCATAAATGAGTATATGCTGTTTCAATTTTGAATAAATTGAGTTTTTGAAATTCACTACTATTTGCTTTGGCGCTATTTTAACACATTTTTGCTCTAATTTGAGAAGCCCTTTATTACAAGTTTTTTTTTTCAAAAGTTTCGTATATACCCTGTATCCACTCAGCTCTTCATTTAAACTGCACTATTAGCTTGAACCCTAGAAGCTTGATCTAGAAGTTCCATCAGATACATGATCCAGTAGTTATAATTATTTTATCCTTTATTGGTGAAAATGATTAGAACTTTTCTATAAAAATGCATTCGGTGTTTTGCGTTTGAAATGAAATGTAACTTACAGAAATTCACCATTCAAAAATATCAATTGCAGTAGAATAAAATATGATCAAAATTTATAAACATGTGATTAGTTTTAGTGTAAGCACAGATCTATCCATATCCAATTGCATTTCGATACATCTCACCGTAACATTCCTTTGAGAATTTAAGACTCAAAATAAAATAGCACATTATGTTTAAATTTTTGCATTTGATTTTATTGGAAAATTTGCAATTATGTAATTTTGTGCATGTTAATTTAATTATTACCTTCCATCTTTCTCATATCTAAGCATAGACGTTTTAGCTACAAGGAATTAAGTAAATATTGGAAAAATAAAAATAAGTATTATTGCTCCTATGAAGGAAACTGGTTGCTTTCACTGGGCCAGAGAGTTTCTATGAATATGATGATATCTATTTTTTAAATACATTATCACCTTTAATGCAAACTAGTGAAATGTTTAAAAGTATCATGAGCATGATTCGAAAATACGAAATGCCGATTAAAATCCTACTTAAATCACAAAATAATCATTAAAGTATACTATGATGTACCATGTCCATCTAGAAGTAAAAAATACAGATCATTAACAAATTAAAAATTTTATTACCCTTCCTATATGTTTTTAATGTACTAGATTCAAGAATATATTAAAGTAAACTTTAAAAAATTTGCAAAATTTTTGTCTTGATATGATTTCCTAGATTGGGTCACTAGATTATTTATAGCAACTCAAGCTGTCCCTATGAAGGCAACAGTAGATATATTATATATCCGCGTACTATATTATGACAATGTTACAATCATTGTTGGCTTAACATTGAGTTTATTTCACACAGTTTTAGTTATTATTAATAAGAACTAAAGCATTATTAGAATTCACTGATATCTATAATTTGTTAATACTGAAAAATTAGATGAAAAGTGTAAAATTTGTTCTTTCTGATTCAAGAACTTCTCTTGAATGTGGATCAACTTACGGCTAAAATAGAGAATTTAAAACTTTATAATGTCTTACATTTCATAGCAATTAATAGAGAGCGTCTGCTGTCCATAACTACAAAATAATAGAAGTAGCTCAACGGAGGGTCGACTCAATAATGATTAAATAAAGTTATTTACTGTTAAAATGACGTGACCAAATAGAATATAACAAGTTATCTGTATTATTCTTCAATGATTATAGAGTTCACTAGGTTTTAAGTCATTTATACCAGTTTAAACTATAATTATATTTTTGCCGAATTCTTTTCTGTTTTACTTAAAAATCTATTTTTGATTCAAAAAATAAAACAAAACAGAAACTGAATTTTCATGTATTATTAACTGATGAAAAATTAGATTAAAAAAGACCGAAATTGAGAAAAAACTTTTAAAATATGAAGCTAGTTTTAAAAAATTTATCCTTAACTATATATTTAAAACGAAACTACAATTTCAAGTGCATGCTAAAGTAAAAATAATGGTATAAGTTATATTTTAAAAACATATCTTCTAAACTTGCAAGAATAAAAAGAAAGTATTACAGTTCATAAATTTCGTTAGTGTGTAATTTTTTTTATTTCTTTTTTATCTGAACTAAGAATTGCAGCTGAATTATTTTTACATTTTAAAGAAGAGCTCAAAAGAAGTAGGAAAAATCTAAAGAAATGGATTGAATAATCTAATGCCTTCTTAAATTAAATTACTTTATACTATACTTTGAAAGTTAAACTTCAAATAAATTCTACGATTTCTGTTTCAAAAAAAAGTAAAAATGTTTTAAAATATGAAGTAAGACTGAATAAATTCAATCTGTTTTAACTGAATGTTAAATGGTACTTCTACAATTTTGAAATATTTTTATGCATAATAATTTCATTCTATATAGTTTAAGATGCTCTTGTAATAAGCTAATGAAATGCAATGTTTTGTTAGAGATAATTGCGATGTCACTCAAGATGTATACTTACATAGAAAATACCCGAAGGGGCTTTTAGTGATTGGTTTATTTAAGAACTTTTGAGTAGAATTATATTAAATGTAACAGATTTAAGAATATTAAGCTTTCTTTGAGTATGTTAATGATTAAATTTAATCATGAAAAGAAATATTAAATTTTGCCAGATTTAAAAGGATTCATTAAAAAGAATATGATTTTATTTCTAAATCTTATTAATTCTTTGAATAAAGGTCTTTTTTATAAATATTTGTCAATTCTTTGAATAAAAGTCTTACTTCTAAACACTTATTAACTTTTCTATGGGAATTTCAGTCTTCTTTTCGTGGAGGGGAAGAAACAATTTTTGTTTTATTTTATAATATGTAAATGTAACAATTAAAAGTGGATATTCTTATATTTACGAAAGAAAGTTCTCCCTTCTTCTGAATATATGAATAAGCCGAAAAATTCTAATTCAACCAAAAGTGTTTAACGAACATTAAAAAAAAAATTTAACACATTTTTCATAAAAACATATTTTTCAAACTCACCGCAAAATTATCTCATATTTTACTAGAAGTATTATCTTTTCCCTATTGAAACATGTTTTTTTAACCATTTAAAATTTATCGTAAGCTCAAAACATTGTTGAAATTTTAATATGTTGGGAACAAAATAATATTAGGTTAACTAATATAGTTAACATCGTCGTTGAACAGCCGATCCAATTTTGGATTTACGACTACTAATGTTCAACTCCGAAGCCATGTAATTTTGAACCCAATCCAGAAGACAAGGAAACACCTGAATTAGATATTGGGAGAAATTTTGTCTACGCGTAGGACTTTTTGATGGAACAAACCCGCATTTGCGTTACATGGAAAGGAAAACCACGAAAACCACCCATGGGTAGCCTGATGGCAAGAGGACTGTAACCCATGATCCGTGACCATTTGAGGATATTTTACGTCAGAGTTTAATGGCACAAGAACTAGATTTGAATAAATTGCACCAAACGTAAGCGATATTGTGAATATCTCACAAGGCGTTTTCACCAGGAAGAAAAAAAGAAAGAAAATAGCTCGAGTGCCTTAAAATCGAGGAAAACAGAGCTTTAATTTTGAATATCTGTATATTATCTTGCTGGGAAAAAAATTATCTCGTCTTTAAAGGGGATAAACTACTAAAATGTTTTTAAAATATTATTTAACTTTTTTAAAAAATTGATTTTTCTACCAGGATAAAAAAAAATTTTTGTTGAATTAATGAATGATTCTCAATTTTCGCATGTTTTTAAGATCCCTAGCAGCACAGCGTTAAGGAAACTTTTAAATTATACAAAATTAGAACACAAACACATTCTTATATTTTCGAAAAAGTGTTAGTAAAAAATTTTTGCAAAAGAAGTGCAAAATAATGCAAAAAGAAATACATAAATAAATAGGCTAAAAGCGATAGTTTGTTCTTCATTTCACAACGAAAGCTACGTTTTTAAATTGAAATTTTTAGTTTTTAGATTAGATCAGATAGAAAATTAATAAATTTTTCTAACAAACGTGCCAGACCTTAGACATAGTATAAAAGTTTATTGTATTTAAAGAAGTTTTCGCAAAAACTACAATAAAAAAAAATATCTAATGATATTTTTTTAAGAATAAGAATTAATTTTCAAGCAAACCAAGTTGATTTCACATTTTTTATTAAATAGAATTCTTTATTTAGGAAATTAATTTTAAATATTTTATTATAAAACAAAGCTTTTTATCTAGATTTTAATAATGTCTAATGTGTTACTTATGAAGCTACCTGAATAGTTTCTACATTATTCTAAAAAAGAAGCATTTTACCGTATATTTAAAAAATGAAAAAGTAAAAAGAAATCTTTTGAATATTTTTTTCGATTCATTATTTTCAGAGGATAAAAATAATGTATAACACACATTTTTTAAGTTTTTCAACAACGAAGCAGATATTGAACATTATTTTTCCAAATTTTATCGTATTAATCTCAAATATGTTATTTACTCTAAAACTACTTGAATAGTTTCAAAATATTCTCAAGAAAACCATTTTATCCTATGCTATTTTTTTTTAAAAAAAGAAAAAAAATATTTATGTTGTTATTTAAGCTATTTTTTGCCGTTAAGTTATTTTTTGCTTAAGTGGACGTCATGGTATAACAAACATTTTTAAAGCCTCATTTTCATCACCATTAATAGACATCATTGGACACTGATTAAGATCGGGTAAACGTGGTGGCAGTGCAACGTGATTTGGAGCCATGTTGTAGCCTAAATTTTCATTCTCTTGATACTTCTCTGGATTTGTCTGTCAGGTTTTGAAACATCCTGCGTAAAGCAAAGTTTTTTATCCATATTTCACGCTATTAAATTCAAATAGGCAATTCAAGCTACTTCAATAATTGCAAAGTAAATCTTAAAAAAAACTTTCATTTTTCATCTTAAAAAAATTTAGACAACTAAAATTTATGTATGATTTTATAGATTATGAATTCAGTGTACTGAATGATGTAATAAATTATTTCGAAAGCTTTTCAAGAAAAAAAATCTTTACAAACAAAAGTTATTCTCTAGATTTTTTAGAAATAAATTCAAATATATTATATAGTATGAAGCTACTTCAATAGTTTCCAAATTTTTCTAAAAATATTATCTTTAATTTTAAAAAAAATAAGTTGTTTTTTCTTAACAATATGTTTCGATTAACTGCAGCTTCAATAGCCCATTAACAGTGTTTTATTTAGGTACTAGTATGTATGTCCTTATATTGGAACCTTTACAATATTTGTCGTCCGTTGACATTTTCCATAATCAATAGGAAAAAAGATAACTACACAGTCTAAACTAATTTAAATTCAGAGCTGAAATAATTCGATAATATGAAATATTTATTTTACTATCTACATAAGAGTGATTCTCACCAAATACAATAATTTACAGTCTTTGCTACAGAAATCTAATAATGTATTGTAAATTATTAAATTTTTTTACCTACAATTAATGCCATTAGTATTAGCCATTTAGAATGGTTGTACCTTGGTTTAAATAATAAAACATATTCAAAAATGCATTTTAGTTTCAAAATATCATTTTCTTGGTATGTCACAAACAATATATTCAATAATTACTTGCTCTAAATCTCCCTATACATTTTTCTATCGTATTTTATGCACCTAAAATGATAAAAGCATTTCCAGAATAGGAGCCCAAGGAATGATTTTTATAATATTTATTTTGTAAGAATAAGTTTTTCTATCAATAATTTACGCATCGCGAGAGAGTAAGTCATTTTCCTGTCCGCTTATTTTCATTTCTCTTAAGTTCACATAGATGACGATGCATCGGTAAGCCATTTTGTTAGAACATGCTTTCCAGTCGGAACAGAGAAGACAGTCCCCATTCAATGATATTTTGAAAAGCAAGTAGGTTTTGTAGTCATTTTCCTGCCTTCATTGAATCATCAATAACATAAACTATATTCTTCAGTCTGAGCTCTTAAAAAACCTCGTTAAGAACACTAAGTAAAAGTATTATGTCTATGAGTAGAAGAGTATGGAAGTAAAAACTATAAAATTATAAATGTCATTTTCCTGACACTTGAATGCCAGAAAACGCAAAAAAAGGTAAAAATAATTTTGTTTTTAGCTCTTAAACTTTTTACAAATAATTATTTTATAAAGAAGAATTAGGTAGATAAAAAGAAAGAAAAAAACATAAAAACAGTTTTAAATTTGACAATAAATCACTTATACTGTACTTTGGAAGTTGTTTCATCTTACCAACATTTTAGAAATATCATTTAAACAGCTTTGTTATTATTGAAAACATGAGAAAAAATTATAATTTCAATTATCAACCTTTTATTTTAGAAGCTATAAACAGTTTTTAAGTTGGAGAAAGGGTAGAAGTAAATTATGAGCGGAAGCCATACCTTATACCGAGGAGTTGTACCGAATGTCTACATTTTCAGTACGATGGTGCCTACCCATGAAGGAAGAACTTCTTTCAAGTAAAATAAGTCATTTTCGACGATGATGCGTCTCTAATACAAAAGAAGATCTTCAAAGCTCTGTGTAAATGGAAGATTATAGTTTTAATTTGCTATAACTTCCCAAAGATCTTGCATTTAAATCAAATTAACCCAGTATTAGTGAGTGTTATTCATTTGAAAATTGTTTATATTGTCTTTAATTATATATTGTTGTACCTTCTACGTGTTATAATCATGAATCTGCTAATAATTTTGATTACAAATTTCTTTGTCATCGTTCTGGCAGTAAAAATTTTAAACATTTTCTACTCTAAAAATTTTCTTGTGGGAATGTTTGCAAGCTACACTGTAAGGAATTAATTAAGGTTACTAAATAATTATTTTTTTTCAGAAAATCAAACTGTTCCAAAGATTTTAAAATCGAAAATTTTTCTTTGCTAAAGAGTCATATTTCCTGAAAATTTCCTATAAGAATATTTAGTGTAAGTTATTTTCAAATTAAATTCGTAAATTTAGTTTCAATATGAATTTTTATGACAAAATTAAAATTTTGGCACAAAACGTATACCTAAAATTACTTGTCATTCTTTATATCTGAAATTCCATGAGTCTGAATTCATTAAAGTCGCACACCAAACATGATTAAATAAATATAACTCAAACTGTAAAACGTAATATTTAAAATAGTTTAATTGTTAAAAATAAAAAATTCAAATATATTTTTAACATTTAGATAGTTTCATGGAGAAAAAAAAATTAATAACTCTCTTTGGTAACAGTGATATTGGTAATATCCAAAAACAGTAACCATCAATTAATTTGCAAAAACAAACGTTATATATTGACGTTCAGAGAGTAAACGATTTGCGACTAACAACTACACTTATGTTTGTGAAAATTGCAGCAAATCGTAAACTGAACCAAATTTATATAAAATGCAGAATGTCGTAAGACATGTATTTGATTAGAATTACAAAAATCTTGCGCGTGTACCATTATTGTGCATGTTTATTTGTACCAAAAATAAATGGAATAAGGGAATAAATTTCATTAATTTCTGACAATTCTTTCGTAGTATAGCAATTTTCACAAACATAGGTTTATTTATTATTAGTGGTTGTTAAAATTTTAAACTCCGTTAAAAGTCTTAAAAAATGAAAATAGATATTAGCAATTTTTACATCTCCAGTAATAAAAATGAACAAATATAATTACTTATAAACAATTTATACCGAAGCAAAATATTTTCTAATTAAAGCAGACTTCTTAGCTGTAACTTAATTATCTTCAATAAAATTTAAAACTGCAACCAGGATACATAGGCCACATATCTTATTAAATAAATCGTTGCATGGGAAAGCATTTTATAGTTTTATTTAAAAATAGTTCTTCATAAATGAAAAATATTTAATTAGAAATGCAATTAAGAAGACAGCTGAAGTTGACGTTGAAGTTGAAATTATTGTTACCGATTTTAATTTTTAAGGAACCTGAGATGGTTATGCTTTTTTTATGTAACTTTCATTTCTCAAATGGCTACTGTTTGCTTTATTTAAGTTTCGAAAGGAATATTAACTATCAAATAAAATATTATTTAAACTCCCAATCTCATTTTTATTTTTTTTCTTAAAAAGATAATTCATTTTAACTTCGCAATTAAAATGTAAATACGAAGAGTAAGTAATATAATTTTAAAGCATGTTTAAATTATTTCCCAAGTCTCAATTCTGCTATCTTTTTTTTTCTGGTAGAGAGGTTAGTCCGTAATGATCAATCTTAATACAAATTTTGAGTAACCTTTTATCAAAAATCAAGAAATTCTAACAATCAATCGAGAATCAAAGAGAAATTTCTTTTTTAATCTTTTTATCATAAAAAATGTACAAAGATTAAATTTTGATTGCATGTGATTGAATTGACATGTACAAAAATTAAATTTTTTGGGTTTAATTAATACACAAATCTTTTTTTTCCGATTTTTTTTCTTAAATTTTTATATTTTTAACTATAACATGCAACCAAATGTACAATCATTCATATAGTCTGTATTGGCCCCTAGTAATCAGAAGTACAGTGCACAAAAAATAAATAAATAAATAAACAGACCACTCTGAATAACTTTTGATCTAATGATCACGTCTAGGACTCAATCTTAAGGGTTTAAGGGGATGACCTCATACATGCTAATTAATAAGAGCAGACAATATTTTAAGTTATGAAATCAGGCACAAAATCGTACTTTCTCTGAATAAACATAGCTTTTTATCCCATGGATTTGGATTTATGAATCCCAAAATATAGGGGGTAGCAGCAATTTGGGATATAAGGTTCCACTACTTTGATCAGGAGAGAGGTTAAAATTTTTGACCCCTCAAAGTTAGTTTCACATTTTGTGTATTTCGCTATACCTCTGGAACTTTTTAAGTGAATTTTAAAAAAAATTTAACACATTTATAATACTCGTTTATCCAAAGATAATTCCATGCAAATAATAACTTTTAGTAAATATTTATTATTTTTTATTATTGTATTTAATAATAATCCAAAAATTTTTGAATTATAAGGCATAAAAATTTTTACATAGTTTTAAGGAGTGTAATTTTACATGGCAAAATACAAAATTAGGACGAAATCGGTAAAATAGTTCTTGAGAAATTGAATTTTTATTCTACGACTTTTTTCAAATTCGGTAACTGTTCGACTGATTTCGATCAAATTTTGTATTTTGCCATAAAAATTACACTCGTTAAAATGACGTAAACATTTGTTTACCATAAAATTCAAAAAATTTTCGACTATTATTAAATAAAATGATAAAACATAATAAATATTTACTAAAAGTTATTCTTTGCATAGAATTATCTTAGGTTAAACGAGTTTTATACTAGTTGCGTACAAAACCTCTTCAATTCGCCTAAAAAGTTCTTGAGATATTGCGAAATACGCACAATGTAAAATTAACAGTTATGAGTTCAAACTTTTATTTGCACTCATATCCAATGTATCTCCAAATCACGGATACCCCCTAAATTTTGAAAGTCAGTATCGCGAATCTGTCGAAAAAAAAGATATGCTTTTTCAGAAATAGTACTTTTTGAGCCTGATTTTTTTAACTCGAACTATCATCTGCTCTTATAAATTAGCATATTTGAGGTCACCCCCTCAAATCATTAACATTGCGTACTAGAACATGAAGATCCAATCATTAGATCAAAAGTCATTTAAGGTGTTCGTTTATTTATTTATTTATTTTTTTGCTCACTGTACATTTGTCCAATGATATATTTTTTATTCATAAAGGCATTGTTTTTTTCCACCTTTTTTTCGTGTGTGACTTTACCATTGCATCGCCAAAACCTGCATGTAAAACCTAACCTACATGTGAAGAAAAAAATTTTAAAAAATCATACGCAAATAATAAGCCATTTTCTTTTTGAAATGCAAGCACTAATTGAAAAGAAAGTGACTTTTCCATATTTCTTTAATAAATTTAGTTAATAACATCATTGATCAGTGACAGTTAAGCATTTAAAAAATTATAATAACAAAAATATTTAATAGTTATCAAATCAGCGTTACCTGATTCTGAGCATCCGAAAGTATTTGACAGAAGAAAGTACCCGTTCATAAACAACTAAACCTGAGTAAAAGTATTTGAGCCACTTTCACATAGTTTCCAGATCTCTAGAATTCTCATTATCATTTGGAATTCATTTGTAGACTTTTCTAAATTGTTAAGATACTCTAACATTAAATTTGTTGAAAGTTGCTGATCGCACAAGAATTGTTATTTGGTTCTAGTTCTCGGATTCCAATGTTGAGATGCCATTTCCGAAATCCTTAAAACCAATTCTCAACAGCTTCTTTGATTTTTTTTTCTCTGTTCAACGTGTATGTAGCTGGTTTATCACTGTCAAATTCAAACAATGGCTTTTATACCATTGACTTTGTTACTCCATTATAAAATTAAGACAAAGTTATCACATCATCTAATTTTGGTGAAAATGTTTCGCATGTGAAAATGCTTTCGCAACAGCTTAGTGCAAACTTCACAGCTGTTACAATTTTACTTAATAAAACAGTTTCAAGGCTTTTTAACTTCTTCACATACCTACTTAAAGTAACATGATTTAGATTTCTGCATTTAGAAACAGCTCTTATATTTTTCTCTGTCAACTGTCCGAACATTGAAAGAAAAGAACATCCCATGTGTTCTTTTCTTGCCAGTTTTTCCAAAACTATCTTTCATGCTTTTCATGGTTGATTTCTAGATATTTTGATATGATACTGGAAAAGAAATGATTGAAATAAAATGCAATACAACACACATCATGCAACATATTCTAATAATTAAGGCAATGTAACATTTTAGAACTTGGAAAATTTTTAACACTCAACCTTTAAAAAATATTAATTCTGGTTAAATTTAATTTCTTAATTTCTAATAACCCAAAGGCCTGCAAATAAACTATTCCTACATGGTTCTTAAGGTACAAAACACTTAAATTACTATTAAATTCTGTTTTTTTTTTCTTCTTCTTTTTTTTTAGGAAAAGAAGATATAAAGATAATAGCAATTTAGTTTTTTGTAAGATTTGAAAAAGATAATTTCAGCTTAATGTAAACGTTTCATCTTTTTAAAAGTGTTTTGCATTTTGACAAACAGTAATTATTGGTCTAATGTTATGCATCAGTAGATGTTATCTAACGTTAAAATCATAAGCGAAAATTTAAGCACTTTTGACTGCGTTCTATAGTTACGTCACATCAATTCCCAGTAACATTATTCTCGAAGAACGTTTAGTAGATTCTATTGATTTAGAGTATAAGCACCCGTATCTAAATGATATTTTTATTTACTGATGATTATTTCATTTTTATTTAACCCTTTTATATGATATATCTAACTATAAACAGAGAAATGAAAAAACTACATTGATAATATAACGAAAGACATTTATGTAGTAAATTTAACCAATAATTCTTCGCCATATTTATTCTTCTGTTAGTATCAATCAAGAGGATTAATGGTGCATGTCAAGCATGTGAATTTGTATAATAATTAAGATCGAAATAAATTTAGGAGCAAGAATAATAATTATTTACTTTAGGTTCAGAAAAAAAGGTTCTTCGTCCTCTTTCACACTCGAAATACATCGAAAAATTAAAATACAACCAACAATACAACGCATTCTGGAATTAAAAGGCAAACAAGCAAGCGATTATAATGAATTTCATAAACTCGATAAAAAAAAATAATAAAAGAAAACGATAAAATCATCATCTAAGTAGTTGTTTAAATAATTTTCTGTGACTGAAATACAGAAACTTTCGTTTTTTTCTTCTTTTTTTTTTCTTTTTTTTTTAACACTGTATTTAAAACTTTGCGTAAAATAATGTGTTTTAAAAATTAAAAATCGTTTGATTGAAACATTAAATCATTTATCGTTATCTTTTATAACCATTGTCCTTTCTCTTTTCAAATTGCAATTTAATGTGAATATCTCGGTATAAGCTTTGTACAATTTAAATGCCCAGATTTAGATTTATTTTTATGTGATTAACATGTATGCGAAGTATGCGCAATGAAAAAGCAACAATAAATTCGAACCGTAAACAAAAACTAATGGGATAAAAAGAAATCGGAATTATTAGTTAAAATTGAAAATTATCTATTAAAGAGTATTCAAAGTATCTTTGCAATATTAAATTTAGGCAAATGATTACATTAACTACATTAAATTTAGGCAAATGATTAATCAGTTTATTATTTTTTTAGCCATAAAAATGCATGTATTGCAGGTAAATTATAAAAACGGAGATTTCATCAGACGCCTAAGCTAGATAATCAATTCACTGGAGGTGTTAAAATAACAACTCAGCGAGGTGATTTTCCTAAAGAAAAGTAAGTGACTTGATCAAATTCCTTAATTATTTCAGTGAAAGATTAAGTAAATCATTGCGGTCATTTTGACCGTAATAAGAAAATGAGCATATATATTTAATTTTTAATTCAAATATATTTATAAAAAGTTAAAAAAAGTCATTTTTAATCATTTCAACAATCAGCAGTATTTTAATGGTATTGTTTGAAATAAAAAAAATTACCATTATTTTCAGGAAAAATAATTCCATAAAGCAGTTACATACGATTCTAGACATTAGCACATGATTTGAAATAACAGTTACTAACGAAACTTTTTCAGCAATTTCCACTAATATGTTTTAGCCATGACGAACATTTTTGTTTTGTGTCATCAGAAAGAAGATTGACGGCATTTATTACCTATTTTAGAATAGTCAGAAAGGGAGAGGGGCAAGTGAGTAGTTTTTTTTCCTTTGCAGAAAATATAACAATCTCAACTCGTTGACAAAGCTCAAAATAAAGGGCTTTCGAGGAACTCGTAAGCATTTAATCAAAAATTTTAGAAAAATTAACAAAATGAAAGTTGACTTAACTAAATTCGTTTCCCTAGTGATGGAACACTTATAAACACGTTTAAAACTTTTAACATTAAAAAAATTTACTATTTCAGGGAGAATTTTTTTTGAATTATAAACTTTGTTAGAACTTCTTTAGTTACGTGTAGAACTCAAGATAGAAAAAAAATCGTTTTGGGGCATTTGAATCCATTTTTAGTCAATGGGAGCGCATAATTTTTCGGCTCAATGTTTTTTCCTTATGCGCATGTGACGCTCGTAATTAAAAAAATGTACCTATAACTCGCGTTTTACATGCTCTTCATGAATGGAATAGGAATTCCTTTATGCAAAATTAAAATCCAAATTTGTTACAAACTTTTCTTGTCATAGCATGACCTATTGCAATTGCTTAAAGTGTTCCGTTTTTTTTTTTTTTTTTNTTTTTTTTTTTTTTTTTTTTTTTTTTTTTTTTTTTTTTTTTTTTTTTTTTTTTGTTATATCTTGAATCCGTTTCTAATAAAAAAATATTTATTTCTAAGAAATAAAATAATTAACAAGCTTGCAGCAACAAAATTTAAAACAATTAATTTTTTAACGCTTTCTTGTCAGTTTTTTGATTAGAATAATTTACTATGAGACTTGTTATTATTTTTTTTAAATACCTTATATTATTTTATTCGTGTTAAGTTTCCTTTTATTTTATCGTTAAAATAATTTAAAAGTAAATAATTAATTTTTGTTTCATATTTGTTTATATTATAACTGATTAATTTTGACATTCATTATTTATTTATTTTATTTCTTAATCATTTCGTCTATCTATCTTAAGAACATTTTTCAAATTGATTGTCAGAGGGGAAACGAGTTTGGGGTAAGCGAGGGAATATTGAAACTTCACGACCAAACATATGTCATAAAGGGCAATGGCTGTTAATTACACAAGTCTGAAATATCTGTTGAAATATAAAGATAATATTGTTGCTCAATCAGAATGTGCAGAATTTTTCAGATAAAATTTTACCAGTAAAATTCTGCAGACATTATCATTCCTAATAATGCTGCAGCATTATTAAAAAAGATAACTTCTACTTCAAAGTTAAAAAAAATTTTATACTGCAAGAAATAAAGGAATGCACTATTATTTGTCTGGTATGAACCACCAAGTTGATGCTTACCATTCAGGGCTTTAGCGAGCATGTAAAATTAAATTTAACTGTTTTGGTTACTATTTGCAACAGTAGATGGAAGCACTAAATATTTTATCATTTCAAATTTAAATTACATAACTATACTATCACTCTCTATTAGTATCTATATGTAGGTACTTTATTTTGATACAAATTTTCATGTTTATTTTTAATACAACCTATAATTAAAGTTTTGAAATTAAATGATAGCAAAACAAAACTGTTTATCTGATATCTAAAAATTAAATATTTTATTATCGACAAAATAAGTAATTTTATAACAAAATTTCTTATAAGGCCACAAAAACTTATTTCCATAAATCGAAATCAAGGATAAAATATATTCAGATTGTTTATTTCAGTAATAAGTTATTTCGTTCATTAATATGTACATAAAATGCGAGCTTTACTAAAATCTTAGTTTTAATGCAATAAGGTTTGTTATTTGAAAAAAAAAATTATTATTATTTCCTTTCTTCTCATAATTACTTAATTTTGGCGAAGAAATATTGCACTACGCATCTTTCTAACGATGCAGAATGATTTTTAACCACAACACGTGAGCAGTTAAACGTAAAACGAACAGCATTCAGTGATACATCATACAGTTTCTTCTTTTGCATATTTTGCCACTTAAAAAATATATGTATATATATTTCGACCTAATTACTAGAATCATTCTAGGAATGTTCTCCAATTACTCATAAGTCATTTTTAATACTTTTTTTTGGCATTCTTATTTCCAATAATATAGTTTGTATCCGGACAGCGTAACATCACAAAAAGAACCAAAATTTATTTAACTCAAAAGTAAAATTGTACATAGTGCTGCCATCTCTTTTAATTATTTCACACTATACTTTCTCTATCAAGTACTGGAATTCTACAGCAAAAATAAAATAAAATTAGCAATGATTATAGAAAATAGTAGAAATATAAAGGAGAGAGCCGTTTGCACTGTAGTGCAGTTTTTAAGGATAGGACCAGTAGGGATCTAAATTTTTCAGTAGAACATATTAAGTTCCTAAAATTTTTATCACTGCGAATTTTCAAAAAGTTTCTAAGTTCCTTTTTCTTTAAGAGAAAAATATAAATTAAGCTCTCAATACTTTTGTTTTATCTAAGCCCTCAAGCTTAAATAAAAAATAAATAAAAAAAGATAAAAGAGAGTTCGTAAAAAAGTTTTAGTTGTGATTTTTCCATTCATTAGGTTGAAAGAGAATATTTTTAATGAATTTTAGTTTAATTTCGAATGACTTTTTTATTTTGTGAAGTATTACTCACAGTAGGGCATAAAATTTCAGTTTTAATGTATATATAGCGTGACTAAAATTTTTTTTGCCATTGTTTTCAAAAGAAAAAAAAAAAAATATATGTAT
>NC_092214.1:63984046-63997679 GCF_043381705.1 Parasteatoda tepidariorum
ATGAAGTAATACACTAATGATTATTTCCAAAATGATGGTAAGATGAACATCTTTCAAAAAAGAAAGAAAAATCCTAAAATCTTATGAGGAAAAAAAAAATTTTTTTTAAATGGCGGGAAAATTTATCGAATTTCGTTCCGGTTTTTCGGTTTTCCGGTTTTCTGATTTCCGGATAACGGGTTCTGTACTGTAATTAAAAAAATTTTACCATAAATTAAAAGTTAAAATTTCAATTACAGTGAAACCTCCTGTTATGGACACTCCTGCAAAACAGACACCTCACAATATGGACATATTTTAATTCCCCGGTAATCTCCTATGAATAAACCATTATGTACCTTCTCTGCAAAGCTGACAACCGGATGTGGACAGTAATTTTCGCCCTGAAACGTAATTTTCCATCTCTTTAAACCAGACACTACTTTTTCTACATTTGAAAAAAAAAAAATATTTCTGCTTTAAACTGCAAGGAAAAAATTACAACTTAGCCATTTTTAAAACATGCTTATTTTTTGCCTTATCCAGAAATAAAAATATTGTTAAGCTATTACACTACTAAAGAATCAATCTTTCTCCTGTCACCTTGCCTTATCTTTGTAAAGAAAGAAGGGAAAATGATACTGCTCTCCTGAAATAATTCGGACAGCAGCATCTTTTGATCTTTTCATCTGGACCACACAGGTTATAAAACCCCTTAGTTAAAACAACATCTTAAAAGCTCTCAATGCTTCTTCACCATTGAAAATTTCTTTAATTTTCTTATCAATTTGAAGACTGTATTCAACACAGCTTTAGTAAAAATAGAACAGAAATATTAATCTTTGATGTGTTCATATAAATTAAACACTTATTCAGACACTTGATAGCTGATCATAGGTCCTCATAACTTAGCTGTGAATAGTGGGAGGTTTACTTTCAAGAAGGTATTAATCATGTCCCCCATCCAATGATAGGTAGGTGTAATGGGATGTTACACTTTACATTTACCTATAAATTGAAACCGACTGACAACTGAAATCTCCTATTCGATATCATATGTCTGACTTGAATATCTGTGCCAATAGGAAAATTATATTAATTTATCTGCAGCTACATCTAGAATTATGTATTTATATGAAACTTCTTTATATATTCTTTTTTCTCCTTCTTAAAGCTTAAAGAAATATCCTTGTAGATAGTTATTGTAAATTAAATTATTTCTACATCTTTGAAAATATTCTAAAAACAGTTAACAGTGTTAAACTTCGTTATTAGGGTACCCTTCCCGTAAGCGGACAACTCTCCTAAACGGACAATTTTTTTGGTCCCTAGAATGTCCGCTTAATGAAGGTTTTACTGTATTTACATTATTAAAAAACTCATTATCAAAAGTTTTATCAAAATTCATTCTCCAACATTATCAGGCTATTTTTTTCTCTGATCAAAACACCAACAGATTAGATGCACAGTGAATAAACCTCTGCTACAGCAATGGTAATACTCTTGTTACAATTATAAAAGAAACAGGATTTTTAGTCCTAAACAGAATAAAAACAAATAAAAGAAATTTACTTTAACTAGTTGGACACATTAATTTGAATATCAAAGACAGGACATAAATATAAAGAACAAAATAGAAATGTTTATTATGCCAAATTTCACAATACTGCAAAATTGTAATAGAAATAAAAACTATTGAAATTAAAGTGAAAACCAAATAAACATCACTCATGAAACTAGTTTATTCAAAATACTGAGGATACAGAAGTATTATTTAAAATGAAGGTGTGAACATTTTTGAGTACCATGTCGATTCACAACATTCAAGTTGATTTCAAAATTACTAAAAATGTTCTTAAATCATTTTTGCTGGAGTTAAATTCCAGATCTCCTTTGGTTTCGTTGAAAATATTTTAAATAATTTCTAATCACAGTATTAAAGAGGTTATTGATGCTCATCATATATGTTCTATCATCAGGTTCTAAAATAACAAAACAAAAGAATTTTTCATTATTTTACATATTATGTAAAGAAAAGAATTTATAAAAGCTGGTATAAGTATTTAAATCTATTTAATAGCCTGAGAATAGGAAAGCATTGTTTTTATTGATTTACATTTTTATCAGTACAAGCATTGAGAAATATTTACAAATATTACATTAGTTACAACAGATACAACAACCATTATTGCAAATAATAATTTCTCATCATTTAACTTTTTCTCTGAGTAATAAATCTCAAGATTAATATCTATAGGAAAATTTAGAGTTCAGATATTTGTTTCCATTGCTAAACATTTGTGTTAGTGAAATGTGGTTTATTTTAAATATATGTTTTAACAAGTTACCACCTTAAATAAAATTAATTTAAATTCCTATTTGGAAAAGACACAACAATCTTGAAAGAAATTATTTTGATTTTAAATTGATGAACTTGCAAATAACATGAGTCTTAAAATGCAGATTTGCTTCATTCTCAGCTTTCTCAGTTTCGATCAATTTGCAAAATCTAAAATTTCTTTTTCAGAAGAAAATATTTTAAGATTAGATATTGAAAGATTTACAATTCATAGATTTGTTTCCCAGAGTGTTTTTGAAATTTAAATTCAAATCTGTTGGATAAATGATTTCATCATTACTTTCAGTAGCAAGATTCAAAGTTAAAACATTTGCTTCAGTTTCTAAATTTGAGAGTCAATGAGAAATTGTAAATGTGATTCATTAGTAATCCAGTAAGAAATTAGGCTATGATAGGGCAGAAGTTTTTTAAAAAAATTGTTGCGAACTTATTTGATATCAGGCATATTAAAAATTTAATGTTGATATTCGGAGCTGTTGATTAAATTTAAAATTACATTTCACCGAGCAGTTTTGAAATCCTTTGTAAAGTATTGTTAACTTTGAAACTAATAATATATAATTTTTACTGTTTTTGAAACGGTGGATCATCAAAAGTTAGTTTATTGATGAAAATGAGAAACGATTTGTTTACAGAATAATGGTAGAGAGCATGTCGAAGTGACAAGAATGATTTAGACCAAAGACAATAAACAGAATTGCAATGGATGTGCTTCATTATGTTATTTACGTTATTAAATAGTATATTCTTATAAAAATGACATTTTAAAAGTTCAATGAACCTTGAAATAAATGTAGATACATTTTAATTTTAAAAGTGTTAACCAAAATGCGAAAATTATTAATTTCAATATGTATTTAATTTTCAAGTAGAACAAAACTTTGAAATCTGAAAATTAAACAAATCAGAGTCTTATGTTCCTTTTTGCAAGTATTTCTCTTTCAGAAATATAAACAGAATCACAGTAATTAAACACATGCTTTTGCATTTCTGGTTCAGAGAATCAGTTGATTCTGAAATTTTTTTAACCCTACATAATTTTATTTAGGAATTTGCCAGCTACCAATCAAGTAAAATAATTGCATGATTTTCAAAAAGTGATGAAAATTATAAATCCCTGCAACTAGGTATTTATATAAACACCATAAAGCTATGATATAGAGTTATATTTCTTTCTAGAAGTTAAAAAAATATTAAAAAAATAATTGTATTTATTAATAACATAATTTACAAGAGTGCATTTTATAAACAAATAAGATACTTAATACAAAAATGAATGTACATGACAGACATTACAAGCTACAAATATATTTACAGCTATTTATATGATGAATGTTAAAAAAATTTACAAATTACAAATAGACATGCGATAACAGTTCCAGAAAAAAAGATAAACTTGTGTGGTAACAAATCTTTTGAAACCGGTT
This sequence comes from Parasteatoda tepidariorum, assembly GCF_043381705.1. Lineage (NCBI taxonomy): Eukaryota > Metazoa > Arthropoda > Arachnida > Araneae > Theridiidae > Parasteatoda > Parasteatoda tepidariorum. The sequence continues at coordinate 63,987,812 of NC_092214.1, forward strand.
TTAAAAATTCAATTTAAACTATAATAAAAACTACAATTTAAAGGAATTATTATATTAATTAATATAGTTTTCATAAACTTTTTGGTTCCAATAGTTTGATCAAGAGAGCAGTCCAAAATTTCAACCCCTTAATATTAATTTTATTTTTGTGTATTTTACCATATCTCACAAAATTTGGGAGCGAATAGAAAAAATTTACACACAATTACAAAATAGATAATTCCATGGCTAAAGATAATTCCATGGAAAAAAATACCCTTTAGTATATATATATTATTTTATTTGATAAAAATCAAAAAATTTTAAATAGTAAGGTATACAATTTCTAACATTAATTTATAGAATGTAATTTTCAATGCTTAAAATTTGATTTCTAAAAAACTATCCAGTGTTTTTCACTCAAATTTTGTATTTTGCCATGGAAAATTATATTCCTTAAAATAGTGTAAAAATAGTCTTTAAAATAGTGTATTTATTACGATATTACGACTCGTAAAATAAAATCGTGGATTTATAATTTTTGACGTGCTTTATTTGTGCCGATTTTATCATAACGATCAAAAGAGTAATATTTTTTTTGCTTGACATGTAATTTCATATATATTTTACTTAATGTGTTCCATTCTGTTTCAATTTTTTTGAGTGCTCCTCACACTATTGTATTGATATATTTTGCTTAGGCTATATTTATACAATATTTGAAAGCACTCCTCGTGTGAGCTGATGAAGAGATCATATCTTTTCATTATTTTATTTTCCGGCTTTTTATTATTTTTTAAAATATTTTTAAATAAAAAGGTGCCAAGAATTCTCTGGTTGATTTTATAATAGTCCCTGCCTCTGAAATTTCCTTATTTTTTTTAACTGGAAACGCAAGCACATGAATGACATAAGTACATTATAGTCTTTAATAAGTTTAAGAAGCATATGAAATTTAAGTAATCACCTCAAACACAACTTCATAGACACACAATTTCATTAGAGTCCTGGTAGTCCTTCAATAGAGTCCTAGTGAAGAAAAAAAATAGTTTAGTATTCAAAGAATAACGGATATGTTAATGAAATAGTGTGTTCATATAGCCATGATGCACTTCTAACCTGTCAACAATAAAAGTTGCACCACAACTTCACCGACATAGTGTACAGCATCTGATTCGCATTCAAAAAAGAGGAGCTAAATTTTGATGGAATTTATGCAATGCTTCTCACTACCAAAACTATGCCATTCAGCCCACGTATTTAAATGCTACAATACTTAAAAAAAAGTTTAGTAGCAGATTTCTACTATCTCTTTTACAAGCCACGAAGGGTAGAGAAACCTTTGCATGAGATTTGAAAAAATTATTGTTAAGGATACGAGTTAATGAATATTGGGCATAATGGTGCCTAAAATATTGTAGTTGACACCCAATATTTTAGTAAAATGTAAATTAAAAGCTAACTGTTATGCTACTTTTCTGGAAGTGGCCCCCGACTCCTAGAAACTTCCTACTTTTGTAATCATTGTTAATTGAGTGGCTGGGTCAAACTTTTTTCATTTAAATATACTACACTTAAATTTAAAATTTCCTTTATTTATTAAATCTTATGAATTTGAGTTTTTGATAGTTCAGGGTAGGCCCCATTCACCCCAAATTACTAAGACTCTACTGTAGTTTCATTATCATCATTATTATACACATAACAAATGTAAGCAAGTAAAAATAAAACAACAAACAGATTTTCAATTTTCAACACAATGCATAATGTTATTGAAAAAAGGTTATTATTTTTTACTTTGACTAGAACTTACATACATGAATGCTATGAGACTTCTAATTAGAAAAAGGCACATTTTCCTGATTTCTGATCAGTAAAAAGGAACACTTTCACTAATTCTCCTTGATAAATAATTTACAAGTTTTATTTTTTTATTACCATTACCTCAGTGTAGAAGAGAACAGTCTGTAATAAATGATTTTTTTTTTTTTGCAAGCAAAAAGTAAGATAGATTGCTTTGTTAGAGTTTTTTATACCTCATCTTCATATGCTAATTTGTCATTATAATAACTATAACTTGTTCATAATCATTACTATTTTTTTCTTGATGATCATTCAAAATTATTTAAATGATTTAAGTTGCTTTGTTCAGCCTGTTTGGGGACACCCTAGACAAGGTTTAGCAAGGCGTTAAATATATATATATATACATATATTTGGCACACACACATTGCTACAAGTTCTCTCGATAATCCATAGGGATGAAAATCTATCCTTAGCTCTCATTATAGAATAATCTCCCCAAACTAGTGTATTATCAACTGAGATAACTACAAACAAAAAGGAAGCGAGCGAAATTCAGCTATTACGTCAACTAAAAACTGTAACTTGAATATTCTATTTTTTTGGTTTGGTCTTAATTATTTCGGATAACCAAATTACTATGATCAAGCCACGGATACATAAACAAATAAAGAAGGTCAATTTTAAATTGATACTACAAGTATTCAAAGCAGGCTTTTATTCCAGCTACAAAATGACCATTATGTTATGTTGAATAAATTTCCAAAAGGATATTTTGAATATTATGATCACTCAATTTTTATATAGTAGGATAGAATAGCAGGATCTTCAACATCCAGAACACTAAATAAACATTATTTAATCTATAAGTAGACAACAGAAATCTCACAATTTTTGATAAATTTTCATTCGACTAGTGCTCATCCCTATATATAATTGCAATAGATTCTGTTTTCATATATAATAATTTTTTTTAATAAATGAGTATGTTAATTTGCTTGATATAAAAATATTAGTTAACCAGAAGTCTAAGAGTCTGCCAACATAAGGCAACACCATTTATTTTGTCCTTTTAAACCTTCAAATTTTTGAAAGAATATAGTTTCAAATAAAATAAGAATTTACAACTAATGCATTAAATATTGTTAAATATCAGCTTTCTATTATAAAAATAAAAATTGAGTCACTATTTTTATAAAATATTTTAAATTGTCAGCAAAAAAAATGTCTTTAGACACAAAACAACCTTTCTTGAAAGTATTTTTTAAAAAGAGGATTGGTAATCCCTAAATTTTAAACTGAATACTATTTTGTTCTAAAAGAAATATTTAAAACAAAACTAGTTTAGACATATATTAAAATACAGTAACTTTTACTAGAGTAATCTTTGAAATAATTATGATCTTTGTACGTGATAAATCCCACCTGTGAGTTGGTTCAACTTTTTGTAAGACACTCTTCTTTAAACATTAGGCAAAAACCAACAAATACATATCTAACTGCTTTTGCGTTTTTATCATCAATGATCCATTCTAATGGCACAACTGCCACTTTTAAATTCAATTTTTGAATTTGACAACACAGAATTCCAAGAATGACCTAAGAGCAACAAAAAAAAATTTAAGACACTTGAAATTTAACTACACACTTACTTATAATCAAAACAGAAAATACTGAAATTTCACACAGATAATTGCATGGCCATAGAGTGGATATTTAGTAAAGGTCAATAAACTATTAAGAATTTACATGAAAATCCTTTAAATTTATATCATTAAAAAGCTTTGCAAATTTGTGCAGGTGAAGAGAAAAACCAGCTTGGCACACTAACGGTGTTAGATCTGCACATTTTTTATTTAACTTTTCTTCGTATTTCTGCATCTTTTATTTGCATAGTCTATATTTTTATGTCTCTTTTTTGTTATCCATTAAAGATACAATAAAAATATTTATACATTTGGGAATTACAGAAAATTTTATCTAGATTTGATATCTCACTCATATATATATTCAATAATTATATCAACCAATTCCAATATTTCAACTTCTTTTTTCTTTCACAAATATCTCGTGGTAGACAAAAAATTAATAATGACTTTTATTATTGTTCCGCTTGAGAATTAAAAGCTATTTCTTTCTTATTTCCATTTTAGTACTTTTTAGAACTAAGAACTACTGAATCATAATATTTCATTTCTATTATTTTTACAATGAATATTAGGCTATAAACTTACTTATAAATGTAATCTTCTTTTTTCTGGAAAACTTATAAAAAGTGCAGCTTCAAATGAATCGGAATGTACGAAAGTAGTGAATATTAGTCTCTATTGATTGAATAAAAGTGTTTCATTCTTTTGAAGTATATTCAAGATAAATTGTTTTAGTTTTAAAATGTCATTAAATTTAGCAATAAAAAGAATTATTTTTCAAAACCAATAGAAAATGTTGTAAACAAGCTGTCATAGTCTTGATAGTACTTAATGGTTAACTTATCGACAGGTATAATGTAGTGAAAGATCTCTGCATTACACCCATTTTATTTCTGAAAATAAATAAGCTAGTATATGAATCAGAAAGGCAAAACACACAAGTGCTAAGGGGCAAAACTGGGAAATTTATGTGGAGCCACTATCCCCCTCCCTTTTTTCCACAAAATTAAAAGACAAATATTGCTAACAAAAAATTTAACATCGAAAAATAAACTTTACTGTTTGTAAAGATAATTATTATTATAAATAAATAATAGCATTTGTCCATAATGCTTTAATAAGAAAAATGATTCTAATAAGAATAGATAAAAATAAAGATTTAACAAAGAGAATCGAGAAATACTCCAGAAAGGAGACAAATATGCAAAATTGAATAATTATTCTATAAGTACAAACTTATTATTTGATAAATGCTTATCGATGACATCATGCAGTATTTTGTTGATCAAAATTACCTTGACATGTAACATGGAAAAATAATTATTAAAAATGAAAAGAAAACCAATTTTCAAGCAAAAGTTTTAGATATAAAAACAGCTATAAAAAAAGAGCAACTCCAGAATTGTTTTTCGTAGTCTCATTTTTAAACTTTTGTTTTAGAATGAAATATGATAAAGGGTAGCCTTTAGAAGTAGCAACCTTTTAATCAGAAATTATAGTTTCTGCTTATAATTCATATATCTGAATTTCTTCTTGGTAAAAAAAAATAATAAATAAATAAAATAAAGTAAACAAAAAACTTTTTTTCATTTGATTTGTAGTTACTATTATTCAGAACTCTTTTTTTTAATCATTGATGACACGTTATATACATACAGAATCAATATTAAATTGCCCTCCTTAGGAATAACTATTTCTTATCATCCTCACTTCCAACTCTACTTCTTTACTTATTCAAAATAAGTAAGTGTGACAAAGGTTAAACACATATTTTCCCTTTTCCCCCAATTCCATTTGATCTTCTAGTTAACTTAAAATATGAAAATTAAATCCAAGTAAAGCTATCTTTTACAATAATATTTAAGTAGTTAGAGAATATAATGCGAGTATGACCCACAAGTAATTGTTTTAAATTAAAAAGGTGTTTTAAACTATTTATTAAGGAAGAATAATTTAAGTAATTTTAATTCTTATAGAAAACTCACTTATAGAAAACTGAAACATTTTTTAATATTATTATTCAGCTTACTTAATTTGAAATTTTCACTAAATTCCTAACCTTCAACAAACAACTTCTTACAAAAGATAGCATACCTAGTTGACATTGGCTTTGTCTATGGGGGTTATAATAGCCAGATTAAGTAGTTTCAGAAAAATTAGTTGCATTGTTAGAGTCATATATAATTTCTTTATTGTTAAGAATAAAATTTGTAAGCTAATGATAAAGTAACCACTTCCATTCTGTAAAGAGATCTAAAGGTAAAGACCATCTTTTTAAACCTTTTAGACAAAAGTTACAGAAATTTTTTATGAATTAGAATTTTACTGATAGGAATATAATATTGGTCTAAATTTCATGCTTTTTAAAATTAAGTTTCTTAGTTTTAAAATTTTCTTTAATAATTAAGTTACCAGATGTTTAGGATCCTTACCTCTGTATTCAACATAAGTATCTTCTTTACAGTGACAATCATTATCAAAAATTTTCATAATTTGTAAAGTTTTGCTGACAGTGTTATAAATAAAAATATTTCTACCTAAAGATTCATAATATTTATAGCTTGTAATATGATATTCTTTTATTGGAAACAAATTCATTAAATGTTCATATGCATGTAGTTTAAACTTGCTGAAAATAGGGTTTTAAAAACAAATTACAAAATATAAGCTATCTAGTTTTTCTCTTTATAAGGTGAAATTTAGCAAATTATAATATGTAAATTAAAAAATGAAAAATATTTTAATATATATTAAAACCTATCAAAATTATAATACTGTATTGTTTATTGATATGTTCTTCGTTATTCAAAATAAAATTAATCTTTTCAAATTGTTACATTTAGAAGAGTTTCTTACACCTCTTTTTAGTCTCATTTGAATGAAAAATTTAAAAAGTTAAAGAATTGTCAAAGTTAATCTGCATTTGACCAAAAATATTCTTTAGCTCATATTGCAAAATTATTTTATAAAAATATAATTCTTGTTTAATAGTCTTAAAACATAACTATCAACTATGTCTAAAGTATTAATTTTAACAGTATTAAAATTGCATACCCTGAAATTATTGACTTCAAAATTATTTACCTTTTTATTAAAATGTATATCTGGGGTGTTGATAAATTCTAATATTAAGAGAGTTACTTATTTGTCCAACATACCTCATGTTGCAAAAACCACTGGTTAACACAGACATAACATAATTAATTTACAAATTGATTTAAAACTATTACAATTTTGATTTGCACGATATTTATCAATATTTAGCATCTTTTTTTTTAGCATTATTTAGCATCTTTAATATCATCAATATCATGCATCTTTTCTCACTGCACCTTTTATAAAAAAAAATTTATGGTTTTAAATTAAATTAAAAAAACCTTTTATCAAAATTTTGTTCCTGGTAGCCTAGTAGCAAGCTGTTGACCTGATAGGATCCTGCATTAGGCTCTACTTACCTGGTACTATGAGTAGAATTCTTAATGAAATTTTTACCACATGCAAAGTTATTATTTCTTATTAAATCCATGGTAAAAATAAGAAGCTCAAAGAGTAACTCACAACTGCAATACTACACAAACAGCTTGAAGAAACTAGAAATTAGTACATTAATATCAGAATCAGAAATAAAAGTAGAGGAAAAATTTTATAGTAGAAATTTATTGGAAAAAAAAACTGGCAGGTAAAACAGTAGATTTTATTTGGTGCTAAAGCTGCTCCATTTACAGCTTCTTTTTTTTTTCACACCATCCTATTAGTATATTGTGTTTTGGGGATATTGATACAATATTAGAAAGCACCTGTTGCTAACCATGTAGGTTAAGAACAAAGTTTATATATTTTAGTGGTTCCGTAATTTTGAATTTAATTAATAAAAATTTTTTTTTAATTATTTCAGAATTTTTATTAGGTTTTGGAGTTATTTACATGTTTTTTATTTGTAATATTCTCATATTAGGGGCTCAATATACTTTGCAGCTTCATGCACAGATTATAAAATATTTTTTTAAACATTTTCAAATTTTCATCCTGATATATAATATATAACTTGCAATCACATTTACGTTTAATGTACATACTTTGTGGCCATTGTTTGATCAAAGCAAATTCGATAATCCCAGCATAATATATAAATATTTATTTAAAACCTTTGAAAATGCCATCCATATTAAAACAGCCTATAACATTGAATTACACATAAATGTTCTCTGCACATATTTAGAATAACATCAACAACTCATTTGCTTTAAAAAAAATGTGAATCCATGTAAAAATATATTTAAAAAGTTAACTGGAAGCTTCAAATCAAAATGCGCCATTTTTTTTAAAATCATGAACCGCCAGACACATAGAAATACATGATAAATTAAAAGACATCTTGTGGATTCAAGAAAGATCCACAGAAGTAACTATTTATTAATTAGTTTTTGCAGATTTCACGAAATAGATTTTCCATTTGTCAATTAATTTTTTAGTTTGTGTCACAAATTGTTTTCAAAACATATTGAATTTGTGTGATATGTAGCCACACTTGTAACACCAATTATAAAGTATCGATTCAGAGAATCTAATTAAAAATGAAAGTCAAATTTGAATATAAATAAAATTTATTTAAAAATAAAATACTGTGCTGAAACTAAAAAGCATAACTGCCTATTTAACCAATATAAGCATGTAGGTATGATTTAAGAACCATGTTGTTTCACTTGTAACAAACTCATTTGTCAGATTAATTATCGATTCATTTTTAAAAATATTTTTAACTGATTTGGAATTTGTTAATATGCTTTACATTTAATTTACTTCATAAAATGATTACTATTTTCTCATTATTTTGAAAGGTACTTTGTATTATAATCTATAAAAAAAAAATCAATCTTGTGAATGATTGAAAAAAATTGTTCCTTAGGGATTCAAATAAGGTATCCAGAGTAATATTGATCCCCTGGAGTGGTTAATTGGTTTTCTACTGTACTATACTCTTACTATTTAGGCACTGTATTACACTCAAAAGACTTGAGAAATATTTCCTGGTCTATGACTAAGACTAAAATCAGCAGGGTTCGCCAAGTGGGCCCACTTCGAAAAAACCCACCTGGGTTTTATTGGGTGGGCCCACCTTGAAAAAACCCACTTGGAATGATAATTAGGTTTTTTTTAAAAATAATTTTATTAAAACNGGTCTATGACTAAGACTAAAATTAGCAGGGTTCGCCAAGTGGGCCCACTTTGAAAAAACCCGCCCGGGTTTTATTGGGTGGGCCCACCTTGAAAAAACCCACTTGGAACGATAATTGGGGTTTTTAAAAAAAATTTTATTTTTTTTTTTTACTAAAACTTATTGTTTCGCATTTACTTTTATATAATTTATTGTGCAGCATAAATTTGTCAAATAGAGTTACATGATTTATATGATTAAGTTTTCAATATTAGTAAAGTAAAAGAAACTCGAATCTTCATATAATTTAATAGTAGGTACTATTGAAAACTTCAAGTGGGTTTTTTCAAAAAGTAATATTTTAATAATATTACCTTATTTTTCGGCGAAAGCGCCGCTTCGTCGCAAGCGCCGCACATCGATAAAATTGAAATTTTTTAAAAAAAAGTTATAGTAAGCGCCGCTCCGAAGCAAGCGCCGCTCTGAAGCAAGCGCCGCAATGGCACTAAACCGGGCATATCAGCATCCTTTTAGAAGAGACCTTTAAATTACCATTTAGAATATCTGTATAATAAAAAATTAAATTTTTGTATGCATTTCATAAAGTAAAGTTTTAATTTCTAAATTATAATAAAAAATTTCTTTTTCAGCAAAAAAAAGAAAAGAACAAAACGATATAAAATAAAGTTGTTCTTACCAGTTGGCACCGCGCCAAAAAACAGAACAACAACAAAAAAAATTTTTTATATCTGCAGTAGCTACGCTGAACTGATTACAGAAATCAGTAAAACAATGCAATAAGAAAAGTAAAATAAAAATTTATTATAAGAAAGATTTTAAAATAAAAAGATTTTAAAATTTATTAACGTTAAAAATTTGAGGAAAAACTAATACATAATAATGAAACAGCTAATAATAACGAAATAACTAACAATAACAAGAATAATAAATAACTAAACAAGCCCCAAAAAAATTCTGAAGGAATGGGAGAAGAGGAAATAAGTTTCACTTTCACAATCTTAGGGGGTGGAATTTTAGTGGGTAGAATGCCCTCTCCTTCAATGGAAATAACCCAATGTGACTCAACTAGAAAGAGAAGAAAATGTTTAAAAGAGGGGTGTACCCCACCTCCTCCACGTGTCATTTCTACTGGAGCTGATTAGGAGAAATCAATCAGTTATATTTTAAAGGGGTTGGGGAAAAGAAAAGGGTATGGGACCCCTAATCCAGCATTCCAAAATTCAGCACTTAATCTGATCTAATTTTTTTTTTCTTTTTTTTT